>NC_092874.1:241591460-241891460 GCF_028372415.1 Notamacropus eugenii | reverse complement strand
CTTGATTACATTGTATCTTACAGGCTACTTTTCTAGGTACGCTTATGTGTGGTTGCGCATGCAGCCTTTGCTTTCATTCATCACTTTCCTGTACGTTTTTCCCCCTAGCAAAAATCAGTCCTAAGCATCACTCTTGTCCCTCATAGCTGAATGGTCATCTCTATAGCTTTGCTGTTTCATAAGAAATAAATGAAGGAGGCAGGTGTTTCTGGAAACATATGACCTCCCCTCTTACAAGTTCACACATTTTGATTTGTTTTCTAAAACAGGTTTTGAAGAGGATATTCTGATTGTTTCAGAGGGGAAAATGGCCCCTTTCACTCATGATTTCAGAAAAGCTCAACAGAGAATGCCAGCCATTCCTGTTAGTATTCATTCCATGAATTTTACCTGGAAAGCCACCGGGAAAGTAAGTACTGATAATTTCTAAAAGGTGCAGAATGCTGTACTTGAGTAGTCTCATTGCCTGCAATGAAGTGGGAACAGTACTGCAAAGTACATTTTAGAATATTATAACCAGGAAATTATTCCTCACATGATTTTTCCTGCAAATATTTAAAAGACAAAGCTCCTTGTTTTTAGCATTATTAATCAGATAAATTTAGAATTCTAACAATAATAATGGAAATTATGTCCAGGAACATGCTGTATATCTAAGTAGGATGCATTACCATTTGGTGATTGCTAATATGACTGTGGTGTTTTCACTGACTCTTTATCATTAAAAGTTAAAGAAACAGTCAAAATGCCACCAGTGTTTAATTTGGACTAAATAATGTGGACTCAATAATGTGGCAGTATTTGAATTTTAAGTAAATTCCAATATATACAATTTAAACTGCATGAATGGAGGCAATAATTTTCATGTTATTTAATTTAGATGAACGTGATATGATATGACATAATACATTATCATACTACATTTCACCTGAAATCAAACTTGCCAAAAATCTCAGATGAGCATTCATACTGGAAAGTACGACTACTTGGAGGGGATTGGCTTTAAAAGTTGCCTCTTTAAATACTTTTAAATTATAATGGAAAAATAGAGTATGGTTTATTCTCATTAGGAAGCGTAGTATTTTCTTCTCAGCATTCTGTTTATCAGTCTCTATCTGGTTTATGAATAGATAACCATCAACTATTGAATTAAACATCAATGATGTCTAATTTTAGGAAAAGAAGTGGGGTTGGTAAAGGATTAAAATGTATTAACTATATGTATTTGTATAACTGACCATAGAAATGTGGAATAAATAATATATCATCCATGAATTTGTAAAATTTGGTCTATTATTCACAGTAATGATAACATTTCTCTCTTCCACTTAAATTCAAAAGTTAGAAAAATGACCATTTTTACAAAGAGTGTTGTCCAGTAAGCATTCCTAACATGATAACTCTTATATAGTGGGAAACATTTCCAGTTTAATTGCTTTCTGAAAGCACAGGCACGATCATTTTGTCTGTGCTCTTCAAATTTGCTCTTTAAAAAAAACTGCTTAAATTTATATTATCTTTTCATCTTCTATTGTATCCAACCTTTAGTTATCATATAACTGTCCTCTCTTTTATCACATTGAACCCTTTCCTCCTTACTATTATGGTTACTTCTTTATGACTTTTAAGAAAAAAATTTATGATATTAGAGTATTGGGAATATGTCAGATCTGTTATTTCATTAAGGAAGGAAAAATACAATCATGGAAACTGTCTACAGGTAGAGAGCTGGATCATGGAAACAAGTTGGACAATTTCCCCTCCTTTATGTTCTAATTCTTTTACCTAAAATCTTTTGGACAGCTAGTTAAAACATCTCAATATCAATATTATGGTTTACCTTAAAAAAATAAATTTGACCTATCCTGTTATTGCTTCACATTTGCATTAAAACGTAGCTTAAATAACACCTCTCTCCCTGGCAATGGATGAGAACCCTTGAAGATGCAGACAAAAATAACCAATCACATTTTTGCTTGAGATTCAACTTTCTAAATAGGGAACTTCTGAGCAAAAACTGAAATGCTATTTCTCCTCTCCATCTTGTGTTTTAAGCATTGCAAAGGTTTGAAAGCTTTTGGGGATCAGCTGAATATAAATTGGTTAGGATATCATTTGATCCCAGAAATGGTACTTTTTTGTTAGACTATAAACCTGGAATGGAAAAAAAGGTCAGAGTAGCACTGGAGTCAGTATTTTTTCTTCAACCTTTTGTTTACTTGTCTAAAATGTTTAGATATGTTGTTATTCCAATCTTCAAGGAATTTTAGCTCCAATATTAAATTATCTCATGATTTTTGCTAAAGTCAGGCTTCTCTGGTTAGGTGAAGTTTTTTCTATATTGTGGCATAGCAAGCTTATAAGGAGGGATGGATTAATGGAACATTGGAATTAGAACTGGAAGTGAAATGAGAGGTCATCTATTCCAATATCTTTTACAGATGAGAAAATTGAAACCCAGAAAGTTTAAGTGACTTGCTCAAAGTCATGCAGCTATTAAGTAGTAGAGCCTGGATTCAATCCTAGGCTATCTTTTTAAAAAATCCATCTTTTTCTACTACACCACAATGCCTCATCTATCATCTGGATGGATTGCCAAATGATCAGATGTTTCTAAATATCCCAAATATGAAATTGTACCAATTAAATTTCAGTCAATAAAGTCATACAATTTCAGTACCAGTAAGGAACACTGTGTCTTTTTCTTTAAAAGATCCACTGGAGTGACACATTTTTCCCAATATATTTTTATTCATTTGGCTAAATACTTCCCAATTACATGTAAAAAATTTTTAACATTCATTTAAAAAAAATATAAGTTCCAAATTCTCTCCCTCCCTGCTTGAGAAGGCAAGCGATTTGATATTGTTTATACATGTTATACAAAACATAGTGGAATGACTCTTTAATGAAAGGAAAATAGTTTCTTAAATATTTCTTGGATATCCATAAATCATCTGTGATTGAGCTTATGTGACACCAAGCTACTCATTCAGTAAAAAACAATTTTTTAAACACATGCCATAAGCAAATCACTATGCTCAGCATAGAGAGAGATGTAAAGAGAGTTAGGACATGCTATTAATTTTCATTGAGATAAAAGGATAAAATAAATCCAAACTCAGGAAATTGCTTTGTCCAAATGATACTATTAAGATGCTTCCAGTGTATCAACAAAAAGCCTGGAAGATTGGATGATTTTTTAATCTTTTTATCCAGATGCTTTGGTATTACATGGACAAAATTACAGAAAACTTTAAGAATACCTACTGGAGAAAGTCATTATCTTCTTTTTTATTCAGGTACCAGTCTAGTAAATTTTAAAATACATTTGAGGGGGAAAATACAGATGATAGCATTAACAGTTATACAATATTCCCTCTGTGTTCACTGATTTCATAAGGGTATTAAATATGCCCTAAATGTGTATCTGAAGAAATCTTTTGGCATCACTTTGTTTTTCCTCACTGTACATACTTATCTGAATTTGGAATAACACCTAGTTTTGAATTCTAGTTCTCCCACTTATCATCTATTTGACCTTAGATAAGTCACTTAGTTTCTCTGGGCTAAAATGAAGAGGTTGGATTAAGGGATCAGTAAGTTTGTTTCTATGAACATGAGTTTGGCCATTCTTCAAGATTTAGTGGAGGACAGAAAGATCTGGTATGCTACGGTCCATGAGGTCATGTGGACATGACTGAGCAACAGTAACAGAAATTTTCTTCTCACTATAATCTATGGTCCCATAATCTTATCAATAAACTAAAGAAAGTAAGGAAATGAATAACTTTTGTGTATCAGTTTAAATAGTCTCTCAAAAGTTCACCAATACATTCCTGCCTATCGCTTGATAATTCTCTCGAGCCTTCCTGAAAAACCTTAAATTCCTCTGCTACCTGAAAACTTCCCACCTTTGTCTCTGAAAACTCACTTTCCAATGATAAAACTCCCTTTCCTGCCATCATTCTTAAAAACTCTTCTCTCTCCACTACAACTCCCTTTCCCATGAGATTTTAATTTGGAGGAGCATTTTTACTGGAAATCTACAGTCCTTTAATGAGAGCCATCATGGGGTGGTGGATAATGGGCCTTTGAGTCAAGAAATCCTGTCTCTGACATATACTGGTTATGTAATCCTAAGAAGCTAGGTGGTGCAGTGAATAGAGTGCTGATCTTTGAGTCATGAGGACCTGAGTTCAAATGTGACCTCAGACACGTGACTCTGGGCAAGTCAGCCACTTTTGCCTCAATTTCCTCATCTGTAAAATGAGCTGGAGAAGGAAATGGCAAACTACTCCAGTATCTTTGCAAAGAAAACTCCAAATGGGGTCGTGAAGAGTTGGGACATGACTGAAAAACAACTGAACAACAATAAACCCTGGGCAAGTCTCTTGACCTCCAAGTGTTCCAGGCAGTTCTCTAAGGTTAGACCTTTCAGAATAGACATGCACCTGAATAGGTAGAGGGAGCCTCTTTACTGGTTGCTACCTACACCAATGAAATCTCAAATCTGATCTTTAAAAGCAACAATCCCTTTAGCAGCTTATAGGTGTTTGTAACAAATAATTTAGGACCATAGATTTAAAACTAGAAAGAACCTTAGATGTCACTGAATCTAATCCTCTTATTTTACAAATGAGAAAACTAAGGCACACTTAGTTTTAGTGACTTATCTAGGGTCACACAGGTAGTAAATGGATAAGGCAATATTTGAACTCAGATCTTCCTAACTCTCAGTTCAACACTCTCTTCACTACTACCTCAACTTGCTTTGCCTCGTAGACATACATCAAGCAGGGGCTATATCTTAAGACCCATTTGGATGCCTACTACGCCCTCATTTGTTATATTTTTCTTTCCCTAGACCTTTGATGAACTTAAGATTTCATCAATGAAGGGAACACTCAGTATGGAAACTTTCTTCACCAATATAGGCTCACTTGCAACTTAAGAGTTTCACAGAGTTGCTTGAGGATATTGAATGGACAAGTTACTTGCTCAAGGTCACTCAGACATTTTGTAGGAATTGAACCAGGTCTTCCCTGACTTCAAGGTCAACCTTCTATCCACTTGCCAGGTCATCTCTCTTGGATGCCTATACTAGAAGACAGTTATTTCCAAGGAAAGTTTTTGTGAAAGCTTTTTCAGACAGATTGGTCTAAGACATGGGGCCACTGTTTCCATATTTATGTATTACTTGAAAAAATATTAATGTGCATGATGTAGATATGGCCTTTATTTTGAACGAGGTCTGTTTTTTTATTAATATAGGGAATTCCTAGGGAGGCCATTCTTTTTATCAAAACACATCAATACCTGCTCTGCAACTAAGAGTCTTAGACTTCAGTTAATTGGGCCACTAAGAGCATGAGCTTTTTGTACAGGCTAGGTGGTGCAGTGGATAGAGCACTAGACCTGGAGTCAGTAAGACTCATCTAACTGAATTCAAATCTAGGCTCAGACATTTGTAAACTGTGTGACCTTGGGCAAGTAACTTAGCTCTCTTTGCTCAGTTTACTCATCTGTAAAATGAACTAGAGAAAGAAATGGTAAACCCAAGAAAATTCCAAATGGGGTCATGAAAAGTTGGACATGACTGAAAAACAACATCCACAACCCCCAGCATAGCACCTACCTAACACATAGTAGGTACATACCCAGTATGCATCAGAGGAGTAACTTGAATCCAGGTCATACTGCTTTGGAGCTGACTCTCTAGCCTCTATACTGTGCTGAGTTTAATATCTTTTTTAAAATGTCCTTTTCCTCACATTGGACGATGACATTCCTGATGCTAGTTCAGTGGAGCATTTTTTGAGCTGTTTTTTAAAAAATAGACCTCAGGTTCATATGGAATTATCTGCACTATTTAAAATAATTTCCCTTCAAAGTGAAAGTGACCTTATCATCATCATCATTAAAGTAATTGACTAGAGTTAATAGTGAAATCTGTGCCTGTGGAACAGGTCTTTTCTTCTGCATGGGTATCAATGTTAGGATCAAACCTATAAACTAGATCTTGCCCTTTTCTCTCTTTGGACAGCTAAGATAACACGTCCAAAGCTTAGTATAAGCCTTTGTTACATTTATGGATTGCTCATAAATCTTTATAGCAATGACTAGAAGTCAGTGGAGGTGTTTCATCTTCTCAATTGCAAAATGTTCCGAAAGCAAAACTGAGATATTTTGCAAGGGATGTGGAAAGAGGAAAAAGAAAATATTTTGTTTCTGCCTAAGGGACTTTATGTGAAGGACCTTGTACCCTGAATGAAGAGCAGACACATAAATATGTACTCATTATTCCAGGGGTGTGATGGTAAATGTTTAACAACCAGCTCTCTGGAAATGCAGGACACATTTTAAAATTTAATCTGTTATTAATATTGCTTCCTCAAGTCTATTTAACTAAGAGAACAATAAATCAAGCCCTCATTTGTGGTGTTTGCCAGTTTCTGAGATTTAAATGCTCATGCTGAAAATTTAACCAGAGATGGTCCAAGCTGGATCCAGAACATCTCTATATTAGTCTGTCCTAGAGCCCCTCCTTTTTTAAAATTTTACTTCTGATTTCATTGATGTCCGATGGACACCTGCTTTGCAACTGACATCCTTACTCAGTTGCCTAGAATAATCGAGAGACTCAGTGACTTCTTATTGTTGTTCATTTGTTTCAGTTGTATTTGACTCTTTGTGACCCCATCTGGAGTTTTTTTGGCAAGGATACTAAAGTGGTTTGCCATTTCCTTTTGCAGCTCATTTTACAGATGAGAAAACTGAGGCAAACAGGGTTAAGCAACTTGCTAAGATCATAGAGCTACTGTCTGAGGCTCTATCCACTGCATCACCTAGCTGCCCTGGGTCAAATCAGCTAGTGTGTATAAGAGGTAAAACTTGAACCCATATCTTACTTATTACAAAGCCAACTCTCTTTTCATGCACCAAGTTGTCCTTCCCTACAGCTCTGCTGCATTATTAATACCAGCATAACAATATTGGAAGGGTTGGGCACATAATTTATTTTCCCAACAAGATGGGCAGATCTTCAGTCACATTCTGTTCACTTACCGCGATGGAAGATTGGAGTCGTTGACCCCAGAATTGATCTTGTGACAGTTCTTTGCAATGTTTTTTATCCAAAGAGCTAACTAGACTACTGGGATGATTCCATTACATTTTTGGTTTCTCAAACAGCTAGTAATTTGTCCTGTGGGAACCAGTTTGTTAGCAGGCAATTCCTCTCTAGCCTTTCTACGTGACTCACCCATCAGCTTTTCACACCTGCTTCTAGTAAATAAAATTTATCTGACTGGCAATTTCAAAGTGTTGGGCAGTGGAAAATGGGCTCTAGCTGGATTCAGAGGCCCTGACTCTAAATCTTGCTGGCCCTGTGTGACCTCAGGAAAGCCATTTAGTCCCTCTGAAACTCGGTTTCCTCTTCTGTAAAATAAGGATGTTGAACAGGATAAACTCTAAGGTCCTTTCCAGTTCTAAACTGATATAACTAAAAGACTTTTTGAACTAGTGAATATTATCAGAAATAAGGAAATATCCAGTATGAGAAGAACTAGAGAGTACTTAATAGCTACGGACATCTTTCAGAATAAATCTACTCCTTAACACCCAAACTGAATTTCATTACAAAGTAAAACAAAAACACTATGAGAGAAAGAAATTTGAATCAGATCTTCTTACTGTAATCTAGGCTTTTTTTTTTTAATCCAAAAATGTTTATATACCCACTCTGCTAAATGGTTACTACATAATCGGCTATATCACATTCGTTCATTAAGGTGGCCTCAAAACATAAGAGCCTTTTTGGCCCCCAAGTGACCATTCTGTGTTGTGTAACAGCTTCAGCTCACTCAGATTTGCTGCCTTCAGTCACACTGAGAGGTCCCATTGATCTAGCTGAGCTCTGGGGAGATTTATATTGAAATATTTTCTCCCTTGCCCCCATGCCTTTGACAAAATCAAATCAAAGGCACAGAGAATGAATTTTAATTTAAGTATACTTCCCGTTAATCTTCAAAGGAAATGCCTACTGCCATTAAACACCTCATTCCATCTCTGAAGTTATGGTAACACTTATGATTTTTTAAGTCACGTAATGGGTACTTCTCACATTTTTTCCTAATGGAGTTATGATTGTTTTGGAAGTTTCAGACCAAACTGCATACCTTTACACTCCTGGGATTTACAGTAGTATCTTTACTGTAGTTTTCTGTCACCAAACAGAGGAAATACCTCATTTTCTGACCTCTGTACCACAGTTTCAAAGTGGGAATGTGAACATGTTTACATTCTGTGGGCATGATTTTTTTAGAAAGGAGGTTCTCATATCAAAAGCACAGCCTAAAACCTTTAATATTTAGATTCTGTTCTGCTGTGGTATTTTGCATCATGGTGTTGTAGACATGCCACTAAGGATCAAAGAGTATTGCTGTGGAGATCCCACTTCATTGAGGAAAGCAGGCATGTGCCAGCCATCTGTTGTATCTGCTGATAGAAAACAGTTTCTAGAACCTTTGCCAGAGGAAAAAAAAAGAAAAGGCTTTATTGCTTAGAGGAGATGAGTTACAAGGCACCTTGTAAGCTACATCTGGTTCTATACTAATTTACATGGGATAAATGTAAACTACATTATTGCTTCTTTAAGTAGTGGTGTAAAGTTATGGTAAATAAATCCTTCATTGGCATCCATGGGTGTTTGTTCTTGTATTTTTTTTCTGTTGGTTGCTTGTAGAGTTGAAACAGAGAACTGTGGTGCATCATACTGAAAATATCTCCCAGGAGAATTTGGTGTTTGATGCATTAGTGTCCATATTATAAAGGAGAGGTGTGGTGATTTGAAAACATCTGGGATCAAGGGACCCTTCTGAAAATACTGAGGAGGAAATGAAGAAATGTGTGCTGTAATTCAATCTCTTAGGCAGTCTGACAATTAGTAAAACCTAATCTTCCTATCCTACAAGAGAAAATGAAATATTGTTCAATGATGCCTCCCCCTGAATGCCCTGAATCCCCTTGAATGTGAGATTTGTCCTTCCCCATTCTGTCCTTGATCCCATCCCTTGATCTTGTCTCTGGGACCTTAGGTCATCATCCAACAAATAATTCCTTTTCTCTTATCCTTCTTTTTCTTGTCCAACTCCAATCTCTCATTATTCTACTATTTCTTTATTCTACTATCTCTTCTGCCTGCAAATATGCTCAGATCTCTCATATCCTAAAAGCAAACCTTCCATTGACCCTGCCATGCTCTCAGATTCTTCCTCTTCATCACAATGGACCCTTCTAGGAAGAATAGTCTATACTCATGGTAGTCGTTGCTGTTCACCAGCTGCTCACTTTTCAGCCTCTGCAATCTGGCTTGGCTTCTTTCCACTCTGTTTCAACAGCTCTCTCCTGAGTCACTATTGGATTCTTAATTGTCATTTCCTTCTTTGTTTTCTCGGATTTTTTCTGTGGCATGTGACACTATTGATCACTTCCTGCTATTTATGACTCCAATAACCCAACGTACAGGAATGGCTGCTTTGTTCCTTTATTCAAAAAACCATCACAAGCTACCCATAGCTCATAGGAAAAAACACAAATTCTGTGCTCTTTACCTCAAGGTCTTCCATATTCTGGTTCCAGCCTACATTTTCAGTCTGATTTCACCATAATTCTTTCTTGATGTTCTACTGCACTTGCTACCTCTTATACGAAATCTTTCCTGATTTTCTTAGGCGAAGGTACTGCTAGGTTGGGTAGGGCATTGGACCTGGAATCAAGAAGACCTGAGTTCTAATTCTGCCTCAGAAACTTTATAGCTCTGTGACCTTGAGAAAATTATTTAGACTCTATGCCTTAGTTTTCTCAGTAGTAAAATAGGGAGGATAACAGAACTTACCTAGCAGGGTTGTGTGCTATCCCCATATAAAAGCTTCTTTCCCTTCCTTTCCCTTCTTTTCCCTTCCCTTCCCTTCATCACTTTTCTTATTATACTTCCAGCCTTTCTTTTGCTCTCCCTTATATTATTATAATTATAAATGTATCTTATTGAGCTCCTTAAGGTCAAGAGACTTGAATGTTTATAGTACAAAACTAAGATGTGAAGGTTTGGGGTATAAATTTGTAGGGGCACCAGAACAGGGAAGTGAATGTGCTTCCTCCTCACAGTCACTGCTGTGCCCTCACCTTGCCACACAATTCTGGTCTCCTAGCATGATCACACACACCCCTCCCCCAAGCCCCCAACCCCAATGCATCATTTGGTAGAACATACTCTTCCACCAATCAATAGGATACAAGCTGGAGTGTCTCAGAGCAGGGCACCTGCTCTCCCAGAACAACTGTACCCACAGCTGGACTATCTTCTCTACCATTGCCTCCCCTGTCAAATTTACCTGAATTTGTTCAAGGGAAAAGAATTACTAATTATTTTTCAGGGAAAAGAGGAGATTTAATTTTCTCTATGGCTGGGGAAAGCATACATCCTGATATACAGAGAACTGAGTATAATGAATTTAGTGAAACTGAGAAATGCTGCCAAATTAAATACACAATCTCCTTGACCTTAAGGGCAAAAGTGACCGAATCCCCTTTTTCATTATGCCTATGCACTCTCCAATCTCTTCTCTTCGGATCCACAACTAAAAGCTGCCCTGAGAGATTTTGTCCAGTGATTATTGAAAGATTTCCCCACAGAGATCAAGAAAATGAAACTAAAAAGAAATTTGAGGATTTTAATAAATCTATATTCCATTCACATGATGGACCAAAAAGAGAGAATGAAATTTACAGCTCAGACAGATGTCCATATCCAATGAAAAACAGAAGAAAGAAGGATGACAACAAAGTGTTTTCATTAAGAAAAACTGATTTTTATCTAGAAAGGATATTTTAGATAAATTCATCCATCCTTATTCCAGATTACAGGCTTAAAGTCAGAAATGGTTTGTCTCACTTGATTTATACACTGTAGCTCGGATGTTTTCTCATACTTCAAGAAAGTAGCATTTCAAAGTTTGTCAGCAAATTGTTATGCAGCTTTGTAGAGTAGGTTCTCCTAGAGCCACTGAAATAATGTATCTTAAAGAGACTAAGTCAACACAGTATAATGTCCCTTAGGAACATTTTTATAGACTCTATGTCTCTATGTCTCTCCCCTATGGAGAGAGGTGAGGGTTAAAGTTCTCTGAGTCACAACAAATAAGAGAGAAGAAAGTAAAATGAACATTTAACAGCTAGTGCCAAAGCTAATGACAAGGGAGATCCTCCTCCCCCATCCTCTTTTTTCTTTACTAGCAGATATTCGAGTTTCTAATATGGTAAACAACCATATAACCCACATATACAACATATAACCCACATAAACAACAGCTTTTTGAAGGGGTTTTTGTGTAGATATCCAGAGGCAACAGAAAGTCAAGGTTAGAAACAGTCTGAGCATCTGGGGAGATGGTCAGCATCCAGATCTTTAAATTGATCATGAAGAAAAATAGTCTGGACTTGGAACCAGGCAGGTCAAGTACAAATAGGCAGGTTCACATAACAGCGCAACCAGGGTATTATTTTTGATCCAAGAACAAGGACTTTTTATTCTTTGTCCTGTCTTAATTTTAACCACTCTTCTCATTATGAGTTGACAAGATGAGTAGACAAGGATTTGATAGGTTGGAAGGAAATAAGCATTTATTTAACAGTATGAGCCAAGCACCATGCTAAGCATTTTACAACTATTATCTCATTTGATCTTCATAACAACCCTGGGAAGTAGGAGCTATTATTATCCTCATTTTATAGTTGAGGAAACTGAGGCAGATATATTCAGTGACTTGTCCGGGGTCACATAGCTATTAAGTGTCTGAGATTGGATTTGAACTCGTATCTTCCTTACTCGAGTCCAATGCTCATGTATCCACCATCTAGCTAACTCTAGGAGTCTTCTTGTCTCCCTAGAACAAAACAAGTCCTTTCATGTGACTTGTAACTAAAGTCTATGTTATCAAGGTCTAACAAGTACTAAAAGAGAGAATAGACTCATGGGACCATAGATTTAGAACTGAAAAGGACATGAGTGACCATCTAGTCCAACCCCTCCCATTTTATAAATAAGAAAACAAAGGCTTAGAAAAGTCATGACTTGACTATGGTAATGCAACTAGTTAACGAGTCAAAGTCAGGGTTTGAACCCAGACCTTTCTGGTTCCAAATCTAGCAACTATCCACTATTCACATCGATAGCAAATGACCTAACCTTTTACTTCACTGAGAAGATCCATATGAATATGAGGAAGTGAGTGTTTCCAGTCATCCTGATTTATATCTTGCCTCTGACTTTGCACAGCCTTCCTTCACTTAAATACAATTCACTTGTAAGTCATGGCATCACCTTCCTGATGTCATGGTCCTCTTCCAGAATGCAGGACAAACAACAACCATATGAGTATGGATGGTTTCATTTCCTGTCCTTGTATCATCACTTCCTAGTAGGAACTCAATAATGCTTGTTGATTGAGTCAATCTGGCATGAATTTATAGGAATGAGGCCATCTGGTCTGATACCCATCATTTTATAGGAAACTGACACCCAAGACAGAAGTGATATTCTCTGGTACTGTCCTGGCATTTAAGGTCTTCTAAAATCTAACTCAACCCTACATTTTCTAGATTTATATTACCTCCCTTCAAACAATCTACAGTGCAACCAAACTGGATTATTCTCTGCTCTCTTAATGAGAACTATACCCTCTCTCTTCCCCATGTTGTTACTTGTGTCTGGAATGGCCCCTCTCCTTTTCACTCCCTAAATTCCTATCTTTTCTTTAAAACCCAACTCAAATGTCAGTTCCTTCAGAAAATCTTCCATAATTTCCCAATCAGTAATGTCTTTCCACTTTAAACCTTAGATAGCACTTTGTTTTGAACCTTTATAGTTTCACTTATCACATATTATTGTTTATAGATATCTGGGTTGGTACCGTATCTCTTTAATAATCTATAAGATCTTTGAGGTCAGCACCATGTCTTAAGTGATTGCAGTGTTTTCCTCAGAAGTAAGCACAGCTCCTGGATGTAGTAGGAACTTTTAAAATGTCCATCATATTTGCAGTTGTATAATTATCTCTTCTTGTCAATGATTTTCCTTTGACATAATCATGCTTCTTCTACTCATATTTGTTGAGTTTTTTTTACTTGTCTCCATCAGATTCTACTATTTATATGACAGTAATGACTAACTACCCTACTAAGAGAAATTTTGAATATGAGGGAATACATATTCATATATTACTATCCCATATATTACTTTCCCTCAATTTCAGCATATGAACCTTATATATTTATATATGATCCCTACTTTGACTCATCTATTATTATCCCTACTTTCCTTCATATTCAAAACTCCTATGCTAGTGCCCTTTTCCTGGCACAGGGTAAAAGAGCGTTTAAGCCCCAGAAGCCAACAATTCCATGGTATTCAGGTGAGACATACCAGCTCATTCTTCTAAGGGACAAATCAGTCAACCCCAAGTTCAAGTTCTGATTATTTGGAGAGATGCAGAATTATTCATAAAACTAAATTGTAGCTCACTAGCTCTGTCCAGGGGTGGGGATGGGGGAGAGAAGAGGGGAGGATGTGTGCCTTTTAACTCCCATGCAAAGTTGGAGCTTAAGTTCTCTGGGAAATATGACACCTTCAGGGCTATCCCCAGTGTGCAGTCTGGTCATACTGCTCACAGACAATAGGAATAAACTTATTTATAAAAAGAGAGTCAGGTTTATGAATATTATCAGTAGGGAGGAAGGTAGAAAGTTGGGGAAGTTTTTGTTTGTTTGCTTGTTTTAAATCTAACTAAAGGGAGTGGGTTGGAGAGTATTTTGTTTACTGGATTTCACTGGTGAGGAATATTTACTAACACTTGGATTTGCCTTCTAGTGCAGTCACTGCTGGGGTGGCTAGGTGAAGTAGTGCGTAGAGCCTAGGACCTGGAGTGAGAAAGGTCAGAGCTCACACCTAACCTCAGACTCTTACTAGCTGTCTGACCCTGAGCAAATCCCTTAACTCTGCCTCATTTTTCTCCTCTATAAAATGAACTAGAGAAGTAAATAGTAAACCACTCCAGTATCTTTGCCAAGAAAACCCCAAATGGAGTTATGAAGACTTAGAGATGACTGAACAACACTAAAAATAATTGAAGTCACTTTAACTTTAAAACCCCCTGGATGAATTCTTAGAAAGTATAAATGGCCCATCCAGGGAACTAGGCTTTTGCTTATTTCAATGCTATTAAGTGCTGCTGCCTCCATAGAATATCAAAAAGTATAGGTTAGATTAACTAAAAAAGCTCTTTTCTTCCTATTTGTGTGGAAATGACCCCAGTGAAGCATTAAAAAACTAGCAAGTTTGGTATTTCATGGTAACCCAGAAAGGCCCATATCAAATGTAACTGTGTCTGTAAGACTTATTTGTGTAAGGAAGAAAAGTTTATCTGTTGAGCTGCTATAAATGAGAGGGATAAGAATCTCATTCCCTCTCTTCTGGTCCCCTGCTCATGGAACCTGAGCATTATAGGCTATATACACATGTATGTAAATATGTATATATTATATGTATATGTGATATATGTACATATCACAAATAAATATACACGTACATATAAATACACATACATAAAAAATGAACACATAGTACATAAATACATGCATTAGACACACACACACACACACACATATATATATGTCATGCCTGGTAGGAAAAGGAAAGTAACCTTCAGGCTACATGCTATCCCACCAGGAAAGATATCTATCAATCAATCAATCTATCTATCTATCCATCTATCTGTCTGTCTGTCTGTATGTCTCATATATATACATATACACACATATACATATATACATATGCATATACACATGCATATGTGTATATGTGTACATATGTATGTGTATACACACACACATATATGGGAGAGAACTATGGCATTTCTTTCTTTCTCCCTAAATCTTACCCTCCTATGGTGATTTGGCGGGGGGGAATTATGAGTTCTGTTTTACTAGTGAATAAACATTTATTAAGCATTTACTGTATGCTAAGCACTATGCTAAGTGCTAGGGATTGAAATACAACAAAGAAAAACAATCTTTGTCCTAAGGAGTTTCCAATCTGATGGGAGTAAACAACACTCAAATAGGAAGCTAAAAGAGGGTGGGGTAGGAAGGAGAAGGTACCCAGTGATGGACAGGATGGTGAAATCCAAAGGAGTCCAAAAAGAGTGCAGTCACTGGGGGAATGAGATGGCTGACCTGAGCCCTCTCTTTAAATGTAAGTTATGGAATCCATGGCTCTACCCTCCAATTAGAGAGTCTGAAAATACCAATGGTGGATCCTTCATGCCCCTGATTATACATTTGGAGATGTACTTTGGACTCCTTCTAGAACAGACCAAGGGGCAATACAGCCTCTAGCTCCAAAGGATCATAAATCTTAGAACTAAACTTAGAACTGGAAGACGTCTTAAAGATATTTCATACAACCCATACATTTTCCAAGTGACAAGACTGAGGCCCAGAGAAATTACATGACTTGCCCAAAGTTGGATAGGTAATAAGTAACAGAGCTGAGGATCTCTTCCTAGGGATTTTGTTTGAGATACTGAGTTCTTCTTTGTTTTGATCTGGGACAAGTTAGATTTCAGAATGGCATAGTATGTTGGTATAAAATATGGGTAGGATTGGAACTGGTAGAAATAAGTTTTGGGGTGATATGGGTTAACCTGAATGAATTTAGTTCCTCAAAAATTCTAGGCTACTTCATTCCCAAGGACCATGTCAGTAGTGATAATGAGAAGGTATATCAGCAAGGCCTTAAAGATAGCTAGATGGCTTAATGGATAGAGTACTGGACCTGGAATCAAGAAACCCTGAGTTCAAATCCAGCTTCAGACACTAACTAGTTACGTCCTTGGGTGAGTCACTTAACCTCCATTTGCCTTAATTCACTGGAGAAAGAAATGACAAACCACTCCAGTATTTTTGCCAAGAAAACTCCATGGACAGCATGGTCCATGGGGTCATGAAGAGTTGGACATGACCAAATGGTCTGAACTACAACAAATATCATCAGGAAGTTGTAAATCTGAATTCTGGTTTTATTTTCAGTAATATTTAGTGGCTTAGTAGATAGGAAATGTCTTCATTAGGGCAGTAGCAGATCTAGTATAGGTAATTCCCAAAGGGGACACTCCTTCTACCAATCCAAATGGACCACTGTTCTATACTTAGTATAGAACTTGGCCACTGATCCCATCACTTCTTGAAAATAGAGGAAGAAGAAATGGAAGCAGTGTCAGATTTTATATTCTTGGGCTCAAAGATCACTACAGACGGTGACTGCAGTTGCGAAATTAAAACATGCTTGCTCCTTGGAAGGAAAGCTTTGGCAAATCTGGACAACATACTAAAAAATCAGAGACATTATTTCGCCAACAGAGGTCCATATAGTCAAAACTATGGTTTTTCAAGTAGCAAAGTATGGCTGTGAGAGTTGGACTATTAGGAAAGCTGAGTGCAACAGAATCAACTCTTTTGAATTCTGGTTCTGGAGAAGACTTTTGAGAGTCCTTTGAACAACTTGGAGATCAAATCATTAATTATCAAAAGAATTAATTCAGGTGACTCACTGGAAAGTTTAAATAGCCACACAATGAAAAAATGGGACTCATTGGAAAAGATCCTAATGTTGGGAAAGACTGAAGGCAAAAGCAAAAGGAGATGGCAGAGGATGTGATGCATAGTGTCATGGAAACAATGAACATGAATTTGGACAGACTTCTAAGGACAGTGGGGGACAGAAGGGGCTGTTGGTCACAAGGAGTCAGACACGATTGAGTGACTGAACGATAACAAGTAAGGAGAGCAGATTTTGACCTCTGGCCAAATTCAGTCTAATGCCTGTTTTTATTCAACTTAGCTGACTAGAAGGACAAAAAAAGCAGGCTGAATTGAGTGGACAGGCCATAATTTTCTGTCCCTTGATCTAAGAGAACTGCCTTGAGCACCAGGAGATGTGACTGTACCAGGGTCACACAGTCGGTCTATGATAGAGATTGTTCCTGAAAGATGGTGTTTCTGTGCTTGATTTTCTCCATTGTGACCTAGAGTCTCTCTACAGAAATACTCTTGAAAGTGTCATTTAAACACTTCACAAAGCAGTCCCCTTCCATTTATTTGAAAATGAAATAAATTTTCTCCTCATTCTTTGATTTCAGAATTCTTTCGAGACTGTTGAGAATTTTTACCTCAGTTAAGTTTGTCATTTATCTCAGTCTCCAGCAGATGGCAATGTGAAAATTGCTTCTTGACTGATTTCTCCCACCTAATCCACTGAAATCCATCTTGGATGTGTCCTCATAATTTAGAGGTGACTATGAGATCTCTGATATTATTTTAGCAGAGTACAAGCTTTGGTGGGTCCTACAACTTGGAAATACTTCCCAGGATCAGTAAGGGTGTGCTTTCTATCTGTTGTCTGAAGACCAGTCTAGTTAATTTCAGAGAGGCTCATCACCAAAACCTTTAACATCAGGTGGTGATTTTTTTTTCAGGCCCAACTATTCCTTAAAATGTGTGCCAGCTGAGGAAATATCCACACTAATGAAATAATAGATATTGAAGATGTGAAGAAAGATTTTTAAGGCTGCAGATCCCCTAAAGTAATTATCTAGCAGATAGTCTGATTTTCAGGAGTTTTTGCCCTTTGAGTACTCTACTTGCTCTTTCGAGACACTGAAAAATACTTCCCCCCAATTGCCCTAAGGAAGTAGATCATTAAAGCCAAATTCATCATTGGAAATTGCTCAAAGGCAACTAAAAATGGGATCATTTGATTATACTCTGATAGAAATACCCCTTACTTTCAATTATTTACAGTATTACTCAGGGTTCCTTTTTAGACTTATTCTGTTCTAATTAGCCCATTTCTTCCTTTTTTTTTTTTCCACTTCACCTCTTTGGTCAGACCTAGGATCCAAAAACTCAAGCAGAACTAATAAATATTTCAATCAACCCAAAAACATTTATTAAGAACCTACAATGTTCCAGGCTCTGTGCTAAGGACTGCATAGGTAAAACCTGTCACTGCTCTTCAGTTATTTGTATTTTTGATGCAACCATCCAATACTAAAAAAAATAGCCAAACTGTAATAATTTGAGTTCAGGTTTTTAATTTATGTATTTGTTTCATCCGCTCATAGGCAGCATGGTTGTAGTAGTGGGAACATGCTAGACTTGAAGACCGGGATTCAATCTCATTGCCACTTACTACCTTGGGCACATTTAGTAGCCTTAGATTTTTCATCTGTAAGATCAAGATGATGATATTTGTGCTACCTACATGTTGGGGATATTGTGAGCAAATTCTTAATATAGCATAGAAATGTGTTATCTTCCCTAAGTTTATAAATAATATTACCTGGGATATAAAATATTTATATGAATACAATATTTTTAGAGAAATTTCAGCTTATACTGAATATTTGACACTATCATCAAAAACATTTTGTTATGGAGAAGTGACATGATGTAACCGACACAGTATTAGATTTGGAGTTAAGAAGATTGACATTCAAATTCTACCTCAAATAGATACTGGTTGTGTGATCCAGGGTAAATCCATTCATATTTCTGAGCCTCAGTTTCTTTTTCTGTAAAATGGGGATTATCATAATACTTAGGTAAATATTGGGCCCCCCCTTTAAGTTGTGTAGCATTAGGTATCGTCTAATGCTGGGCAAGGTGAGGTACCACCAAGGCTACCCTTGGGCGACTGAAAAACATTGAAAAACAACAACATAAGACAAAAGTTTAAAACTTTATCATGCACTCAAGCAGTTTTATCACTTTGGAACCTGGTCAGGAAGCCAAGTTTTCTGAAATACAGACAGTCCTCACAGGGTTAATGCAAAGCTCTTGGATCCAAAGTGAGAGGTTTATATCAATAGCCTTTTGATTCCCAAATTTGTGTTATGAAACCCATATTCAAGCTTCTTGACTGTTTGAAGATTTACTCTTACAAAGTGAATACTTTTGAGCTCCAAAGGTTACATCTTTCCTACATTAGCACCTTTAATAAGATAGCAGCGAATATAAAGATTGCATACAACTGCTCACAAACACCTTTAGCCAAAAACAATAAAATTCTGATCTGAACCATTTTAAAAGTTTTGTACCTGTTCTTTAGTGAAGATAGGCTTGTGAATTATTAAGAATTTCATAATAGACTTTCAACAATTTTTTGTTGAATGGAATTGAAACATTTTCATTGGAAGAAGTTAACATTTTAGTCTATCTACTGATCACAAGCAACAGCTTCACATTTCACATTTATTAGAATTTTGTTTCCCAACTCTACCCTGTATTGCAGGTGTCTCTACAGTGAGATGAAGAAAAAGTAGAAAAATCATTTCTTCCTATGATTTTAGTTTGTTTGATTTTCAAGAAATTGGGATGGGGTATTGTGCAAGGGAATGTCTTTTAAGTTTGTGGTGCTTGAAACCCATATGCTTGTAATTGGTTGTTTATACAAAAGCACTCAAAAATCAAAAGAAACAATTTTACGCTTTTCAAGCTGAGTGGTGCAGGAAAAAGCTCTGGACTGTGTTTGTTGTCTGGAGTCTACTGCTAATTAATTGTGTGACTTTGGGCAAATCATATCATTTCTCTGGAGCTCCATTTTTTTCATCTATTGCATAGGTCCTCAAAGTTCTTTTATAACTCTGAAGCTCTAGGAGCCTATTTAATTAGCCATTTGCACTTTTGCATTGTTAAAAATCCTGTGCTTGAAATAAGAGTATAGTATAAAATAAGAGTTCAGATATCAGGGCAAAACCTAAATGAAATGATGAAAAGACTTGAATGGTTATCTAAATAATGCTGGTCAGCTCTATTTTTAAAATTTTCTATTTAAAATACTATTTTATTTTCCCCAGTTACAAGTAAAGACAATTTCTAACATTTATTTTTTTAAATTTTGAGTTTCAAATTTCCTCTCTCCCTTCTGCACCTTTCCCCTCTGTGAGACAGTAAGCAATTTGTTATAAGTTATATATGTCCAATCACACAAAACATTAGCATGTTGTGAAAGAAGGCACAGACATCCCTCCCAAAAAAAGAACATGAAAAAAATACAGAAAGTAAAAAATAGCATGCTTCAATCTGCACTCAGACTCCATAACTTCTTTTTTGGAAGGAGGATAGAATTTTTCATCATAAGTCCTTTGGGATTGTCTTAAATCATTGTCTTACTGAGAAGAGCTGAGTCTATCATAGTTCATCATCACACAATGTTGATGTTACAGTTTATAATATTCTCCTGGTTCTGCTCACTTCTCTCAGCATCAGTTCCTATAAGTCTTTCCAGGTTTTTCTGAAATCTTCCTGGTCATCATTTCTTATAGCATGGTAATATTCCATTATAATCTTATACTACAACTTGTTCAGTCATTCCCCTGATGGATATCCCCTCAATTTCCAATTCTTTGTCACCACAAAAAGAGCTGCTATAAATATTTTGTACAGAAATGTCCTTCCCCTTTTTTTGGTCAGCTGTATTAAGATTCATTTGTCTCTTTCACGTATTGTAGTTATCAGTTTAGCTTTATTTGCCATAATGAATGGATTGATATAAGTGGGGATGTGGGGCAGGTAGACAAGATGGAGACATCTTTCACTCTCAAAAATCTATTTTACAAATTCCAAGCAGGTGTAGACTGAGTTCTCTAGGGAGAATAGAGAAATGATGCGGTGGGGGATGAGGGAACAAATTCGGTCTATTTTTTGCTACCAGTTGAAATCTGATATTGTAGTGTTGGTGGTAATTACAAATTCATAAAATCTTTTACTCACTTGCAAACATAAGTAGGCCTGTATAAAAATTTTTTTATTCTTTGAGGTTAGCTTTTCTTTATAGCTATGGAAAAGGATTTCGAATATGAGGGTTGATAGGCATATTACCTTAATAGTTTATTATAACAGGCAGTGTCCTGCAATGGACCTGGAGTCACATAGACCTGGGTTTGAATCTTATCTCTGTCATGTGACATTGGGCAAGTCATCATCATATTCACATTTCGTCCTCAATGAATGGGGTTAATGGTACTTATCTCACAATATTGTCATGAGGCACCAATGAGGTGATATATGTAAAATGCTTCGCAAATCTTAAATTTCTATATAAATGTCAGCTCTTATTATTACTGATTTGTGACTGTATCTGTTCTGGAATTTTTTAAAAAGTCATTCTTTTTTGGAACTCCATTAGTGGAAGTGGATGATCAGTTAGTGATGAGTGATGTATGCCTATGTAAGTTTACAAAGTGTTCTCAAGGACCACCTGTAAAAAAGATGTACATAATTATGATTATTAATTGTTAGCATGTTTCAAAAGATTTTAAATAACTATATTCTTGGATAGTTACAATTAACATAATGCAGTGAAAAAATCAAGGGATAAAACCTCTAATTACTTTTTAAAGTATATACGTGAGTTATGTAAGGGTAAAGCACAGGTGCCCATTTTCTTCATTACTATTACAAAGTGCTAGAAGTGCAAACTCTAGCAATAAGCCAAAAAAAAAATCACAAGAACAAACACAGACAGAAAAAGGAAACAAAACTATCCCTTAGCACAGATGGTATGATGGTCAAGTTAGAGAAACTTAAAGAATCAACTAAAAAAAGGAAATGAAAGTGGTTGGATATAGAATAAATCCATAAAAATCATCAACATCACTTTATGTAGCCCACAAAACTCAGCAAAAAAGAGATAGAAAGAGAAACCCAGCTAAAATAACTAGAGAATCTATAAAATATTCAGCAATCAGTTGACCAAGATACACCCAGGTACTACATGAATGCAACTTTAAAATACTGTAGAAAAATAGACACAAGTAATTGGTGAAATACTAATTTCTCATAAGTAGGTTGGTTAAGTACAATAAATATGATAATACTACCTAAATTAATTTACTTATTCGGTGCCCCAAACGACAGGAGGATTATTTTGTAGAAATAAGAAAAATAATAATAAAACTAATTTGGAGGAATTCATCTAGGGTAATGAACAAAATTCTGGGAAAACTGGAAAGCAGCCTGGAAGGAATTAGGTATAGACCAACATCTTACATCATATGCCAAGATAAATTCCAAATGGATACATAAAAGATGTACTTGGACATAAAAGGTGACATCATAAGCAAATTAGAAGAGCAAAAAATTACGTTTTAAATCTGTGGATAAGGAAAGAATTTATAATCAAACAAGGAACAGAGAAGATATAGAAAATAAAATGGACAATTTTAGTTATATAACATTTTATAAATTTGATATCATGAATTAGATTATATATAAATAATGTGTTATATATATATATATTTAAAGTATTTGAGCAGATACTATCCAATGGTTTTAAAATTAAAAGAGAAACAAGTAGCTGGGTGGGGAATCTTTTCAGCAAGTTTTTCTGACAGAAGTCTATTATCCAAATTATATAAGGAACTAATTGAAATTTGTATGCATAAATGCCATTCCCAAATAAGTCATCAAAGACAAGAAAAAATCATTTTCAAAAAAAGAGTCATAAGCTATAACAACCTTATGAAAGAATGCTCCAGATCATTAATAATTTGAAAGTTACAAATTAAAACCATTCCAAGGTTCCTCACACTCATCAGATGGACAAAGTTGACCCCCAAAAAGGAAAATAACTAATATTGGGTGACCTGTGGAAAAATAGGCATATTCATACATTATCTGTGGAACTATGCATTAGTCCAACCACTCTGGAAGGCATTTGCAACTAAACGCCCAAAGTTATTAAAAACAAGCCTAGTATTGATCCAGAGACACTACTTCTGGCCATCTAACACAAAGACATCAAAGAAATAAGAAAAAGACCCAAATGTACAAAAATATTCATAGAAACTCTTTTTTGTCGTAGCAAAAAACCCTGGAAATCAAAGGGGGTGACCACTTATTGGGGAACGGCTAGACCAAATGTGATATTCATCATGGAACATTGTTGTGCCATAAGGAATGATGAAATAGATTATTTTAAATACATCTGGGAAGAACTGGATGAACTGATAGAGTGAAGTGAGAAGACCTAGTAGAACAGCTTATATAATAACATTATAAAGGAAAATAACTTTAAAATACTTTCAAATTCTGATTCAAGAAATGACAAATCATGTTTCTAGAGGACTTGAAATGAAGCATGCTACCCAGTTCCTGACAAAGAAGTGATGGACTCAAGATGTAGAATGAGACATGCATTTTTAGAACAGGTCAATGAGGGAATTTGTCTTGCTTGTCTGGGCATATTGATTTCAAGGATTTATTCTCTCTCTCTCTCTCTCTCTCTCTCTCTCTCTCTCTCTCTCTCTCGTTAAATTCAGAAAAGGTGGGGGAATGGGAGGGAGAAAGAGATTAAATCTTTGTTAAAACAGAGTAAAAAGAAAAAAGTAGCGCGATATGAAATGCATATATTATAAGGGAAATCATTTTCTGTTAAGTGTCCTACTGAAATACATTTCATTTTATACATATTACGAAGAAGCAAAGAGGGTATAGTGGAACAGAGGGTCAGTCCAGAATCAGGAACATCTGAATTCAAGTATTGTTTTTGCAACATGCTGCAAGCTGAGTGAGTATCTGTGGATAAGACTTTTGTGCTCCATTCAATTCTCTAAGACCATGGATTACATTATTGCTTATCTATATTAATTGAGGGAATTTCCATGGCAGGGATAGCCTACACTGAAGAAATGAGAGAGAGAGAGAGAGAGAGAGAGAGAGAGAGAGAGAGAGAGAGAGAGAGAGAGAGAGAAGAGACAGAGAGAGAGAGAGACAGAAAGACAGAGAGACAGAGAGAGACGGAGAGACAGAGAGAGACAGAGACAGAGAAACAGAGAGACAGAGAGAGACAGAGACAGAGAAAGACAGAGAGAGAGACAGAGAGAGAGACAAAGAGAGACAGAAAAACAGAGAGAGACAAAGAGGAGAGAGAGACAGAGACAGATAGAGGCAGAGACAGAGACAAATACAGAGAGACAAAAAGGGGAGAGATAGAGGGAAGGAGGGGGGGGAGAGAGAGAGAGAATTTTAGTTTTCTATTATTCTTCTCTACAAGTTTCATACAAATATGGGTCAGTATTTCTCCCTAAATATTTTAAAATGTTTCTCTGCACCTACAACTCAAGATGTTTTTAAGATACTGAATAATTTTACTTCCCCATCATCACGTTATTGCTCCTCATTTTTTTTTTCCATAAAACGAAGCCAGAGTTGTAATTTAGAGACTTGGTCAGGACCATCAAAGAAATCACTTTCAGGGTCTAAATTGTTCCTGGGGACTTAAGACAGAACACCAGATCCTATCTCTTCCTAAAAGCTGGAATGACATGGCTTGCTAAATTTTATCTAAGGGAAGAGAACTCTCAGTGACCTACAAATATTTTCATTGGTGCTGAGATGAAGCAATTTATTTGCTTATGAGAACTTCTAAGGCTAAGTATTCAAAGGAAAGGAGTTGAGGAGATGAGCAAAAAGAAGATAGAGATAAGCTACTAACAGAACTGTAGGCACTCAGATCACTCAGTTTTCCTTGAAGCAATAGTCTTGAGAGCCTTTGAAGTGTCTTCTGGCTATAGTTGAAGCAGATCTCTGTGGAGTGAAACAGTGCAAAAGAAACAGTCTGGCAGGTAGACTCAAAGACTATGTTGATTAAGCACTGGTTCTACTTTACTGAGGAGCATCTTCTATGGCTACTTCAAAGGTCAGAGATGGGGGCTTCTCCATGACCTCTCCTGCTGTGCACACATGGGAGACAGAAGGGAAACCAGAAGTTTTTAAGAGTGCTGAAGAGTACTGAAGAACTCTCAACTACCCCATTCGGGTATCTCCTTCCTTCTTTCCTCCCTCCCTCCCTCCCTCCCTCCCTCCCTCCCTCCTTCCTTCCTTCCTTCCTTCCTTCCTTCCTTCCTTCCTTCCTTCCTTCCTTCCTTCCTTCCTTCCTTCCTTCCTTTCTTCTTTCCCAAAAACATGAAGAAACTGTCCTTAAGATCCTTTTGACCCAGCAGGCTAAGGATCAAGCCAAGTCACTCTTGATACAGATTCCCAGTGACTTTAGGTCCCTTTACCATGACTACTTGGTCAGTTAATGGCATAAAAATGCCTGAGTGTTGTGTCCTTATTGCATATCCTTTCTTTGCAATGGTTAAGCAAAGTTTTTGCCAACTGTTGAATGACCTTCGAGAATTTCATTTCTTTCCCATATTGGACTTAAACTCCCAGTGTTGCAACTTGATTCAGGTCCAGCCCACAACACTAATCAAACCTGAACCTCTAATAAGTCCAGATACTGGAAATGAGCATCCACTTCAAGCCTACATGATTTTAAGGAAACTCATTAAAGATAAAATAGGGGTGCCATAGGATCTCCAATAAAGTTTACGGCAAGAGAAGCTGAGGGTGGTTTGTAACAACTCCACACTGTGATTTAGCATTGGCAAGAATACTGTCATCAAATTCTAGGGTCAGCTTGCCCAAAATAGATACTAACAGAAAATATGAACATGCCATGCTTTGAACAGCATTTAACTCATGTTCCTTCAGTCATCATTACTGATAGCTCTTTTTTTTATGACTAATCAATTGATTGAAAAGAATTCCTGTACATTAACAGCTTAGAATCTGTCAGGGAGGTAACATGGACATATATAGATACACAGAGAATGTATTTTTGTTGTTCAGTGATTTTCAGTGCTTTTGGCTGTCTGACTCTTTGTGATCTCATTTTGGAAGGTTTTCTTGACCAAAAAGGGTAGAGGGTATGTGTGTTCATCCTTCGTTGCCAAAGAAGACCATGCCATCAGAGAAATAATGACATGACTTGCATTTGACTTTGTTTTGAGTGAGGGAGGGCTCTGCAGGTCACCAGCTTCACTTCTCCTCCTGAGCCATCTGAATCTAGTGACCAGATATTCATCAGGATGACTGGAGATGACCCAGGATGAGGCAATTGAGGTTCAGTGACTTGCCCAAGGTCACACAGCTAGTGAGTGTCAAGTGTCTGAGGTGAGATATGAACTCAGATCCTCCTGACTCCTGCACTGGTGCTCTATCCACTGCACCACAAAGCTGCCCCGAGTAGGGGGTAAGAGATCTGTCCAAGGCTGAAGCACCGTTCCAAAAGCAGTTCCTTCTCAGACAACTCCATGCTTTCTCAAGTTTTTGTTTTATTTAATCCTTCTTCTCTTTGCTTGATAACTTAATAATACTTCTTCTGCAACATCACTTCTTATTTGAAGGTAGTGATTGATTTATTGAGACAAGTTCTTACCTAGTTGAGGTATCAAGGCTAAAATGGAATGAAGTGGTTGAAAGCCCACCCTTATAGCTACACTAAGATATTCTTAGCGCCAATCCAGTTTTTCCATTATCAAACATCTATTCATTCAATCATATGCAGAGTCATCACCATTCTCAGATGAATCACTTTATCTATATCTGGAAAATGTAACCAAATCAGTTCATACAGTTCTTTCTTTAAAAATATATCTTTATCTATATATATTTCCATCATCTATTATCTATCTAAATATATGTATATCCATATGCATATGTACATATACACATATTTTATTGATTCTACTTGTCTGTATAGCTCTAATTTCTGGAAAAAAGCAAAAATTCTCCAGTTCCCAACCTTGGATTGAACATTCCTTTGAAAGATTTTTATTAAAAACTCCTTCTGGAAATGTTGATATAATCATGTAATTTATGTTTTTGTTATTAATATAGTCATAGTATTTAGAGTACCAGGCCTGGAGTCAAGAAGACCTGAGTTCAAATATGACCTCAGACACTTCCTAGCTGTGTGACTCTGGGCAAGTCACTTCACTCTATTTGCCTCAGCTTCCTCCTCTGTAAAATGAACTGGAGAAGGAAATAGCAAACCACTCCAGTATCTTTGCCAAGAAAACCCCAAATGGGGTCATAAAGAGTCAGACATGACTGAAATGACTAAACAACAAAAATTACACTTACAATTTTCTTAATATTGAACCAACTCTGAATCCCTCATTTGGTATAAATCCAACCTGGTCATAGTGCAAATAATTTTGTTATGTTGCTGCCAGGCCTAGAGGCCTGAGGGCTACCCGAGTCTTACCTTACCTATCCGCAGGTCTTCGGCTGGCCAAACCGGATAAACGTATGAGAGAAGAGACTTTCCAGAGTCGAACAAGGGTTAGGCTTTATTCAGGGTCTTGGTTACATGTGCAGGGGGAACTCTTCCTTAGGAGAGAGGGAAATCTCCCAAGGAGGCAAAGATCTTACAGTAAGAGAATGAAAGCAGAAGTGGAAGTGGGGAGAGAGGGGAGAGGGAAGAGCAAAGAGAGGAGAGAAGGAAGAGGGGCCTTCTGTCCTGTAAGGGCCCCTCAGCGCTAAGAGCCTTTCAGGCTTTCCTGACCCTACTTAAGCTCTCCGGCCGCATAGTTTGCACCTGAATACCGTGCCTGTTAGATAACAATAGGTGTGCTCAGATCTGGGCCAATCTTGAGGGCGGGGATGCTCTCTCCCAGCACTTTTCTCACGGGAAAAGGCGGAAATGCACGAGATAGCTCGGTCTCACACCTCAATTCCCTGCTGTTCCCTGGGGGGCCTCATGAGAACTCGAAGGTTTAGAAGTCCTCATCTTTACCCGCCAGAGACTGTCCACCTGGAACTGAGCTTACACCCCCAACAATAGTGCAAATAATTTTGTTATGTTGCTATAGCATCTTTGTTAATATTTTATTTAACATTTTTGTGCTTATCTCATTTGAGATTTTAGACTTTAGATTTCTTTCTTTGCTTTATCTTTCCCTGATTTAGGAATCAGGACACTATTGTCTCATTTAAGGAGTTTCTTTTCTTCCCTTATTTTTACAGACAATTTATATAATATTGTAGTTAATTCTTTGATAGATTTCACTTGGAAATCCATCTGGTGCTGGTTTTTTTCTTTCACCTCACCTTTTTGTTGATTGTTATATTTCTTTTTTTTTTCAAGACTGGGTTATTTAAATTCTCTCTTTTGTTTTTGTTGTGTTAAAATCAATTCCTAGTTTAATTAACTCAATTTTTTGTTTTCAGTTTTATATATCTTTTTCAATTTTCAGAATTCCCATTTTGAGGGTTTTTTAATTTAAAAATTTTTTGCTTTTCTAGCTTTTCAGTTGAACATACAATTCATTTATTTGTTTTTTCTCTCTTTTGATGATGAAAGTATTGAGGAATATGTATGAATATCTATACCTATCTATCTCTAGATATAGATAGGTAGATAGATAGATAGATAGATAGATAGATAGATAGATAGATAGATAGATAGATAAATAGATGGATGGATGGATAGATAGATAGATAGATAGATAGATAGATAGATAGATAGATAGATAGATAGATAGATAGATAGATAGATAGATATAAAATTTCCCCTACAGACTGCTTTGACAGAATTCCCAAATTTTGGCATATTGTCTCATTGTTGTCATTTTGTAAATGAAGTTATTTGTTGTTCCTATGGTTTATTCCTTGGCTTCAGGATTCTTTAAAATTAAATTGTTTAGTTGCAATTCAAGTTTGAGGCCTTTATAAAGAATTACTCAGATGAAGAAAAAGAAATAAGCTTATCAGCACTAACTAATGATGGAAGTTTTCTGTTCATATTCCTTTGCCTCCCCTTTCCTCACTAAGCCCAGACCTTTTGTGCTAGTTCTTGCACTTTCTTTCTCCCTTTTAGTGATTAATTTTTGAAGCTGCAGTTTGATTGCTTATGATTATTCCTTCTCTGATTCTGCCCTCTTTGCCTCTTTCTGCTCTTTTCCTTTCTCTGCCTGTTTCTCTATTGAGTTGAATATATTTTTATTCTAACTTCTGTTTTTGTATGTGTTTGTGCATGTGCACTTGCACACGTGTGTGTGTATGTGTTCAACCCTCCTTTATTTGTTTTACATAGGAGTGAGGTCATTACATACCTTTTTTTCTATCCCTTTCTCCATGCTTGTATACTCTTCTCATGAAAATTATTAGTTCCTCCCCTCACTTCTTCATTTGTTCTCTAATGGATACCTTTTTCTCCCTTTCTTTTCTCTATTAAAACAAATAAAACCATTCCTTATGGCTCCTTCTGTATCTCTTAAAAAATTAAAATTCTAATGGGTCACTTCTCTGTCACCCCTCATTAGAGTTTAAGCACTTTAGCATCACTTAGTTTTTCCAGTTGCTCAAATATACTTATCTTTCTAGGTTTCTCTTGATGCCTGTGTTTACATTTCAGACTTTCTACTTAGCTCTGATATTTTCATCAGGAATGCTTTATTTCATTTTATTTTTTAATTTATTTATTTATCTTTAGTTTTCAACATTTATTTGCACAAGATTTTGAGTTTCAAATTTTCTCCCCATCTCTCTCTTCCCCCACCCCAAGACACTGTGCATTCTGATTACCCCTTCCCCCAATATGCCCCCACTTCTCTCATACCCCTCCTTTCCCTTATCCCCATCTTCTCTCTTTTCTTGTAGGGCAAGATAGATTTCTATACCCCATTACCTGTATTTCTTATTTCCCAGTTGCATGCAAAAACAATTCTCAACATTCATTCCTAAAACTTTGAGTTCCATCTTCTCTCCCTTCTTCTCTCCCAACTCATCCCCCTGAGAAGGTAAAGCATTCAATATAGGCTATACATGTGTAGTTATGCAAAAGACTTTCATAATAATCATGTTGTGAAAGACTAACTATATTTTCCTCTATCCTATCCTGCCCCCCCCCCCATTTATTCTGTTAGGAATGCTTGAAAGCTAATCCATTTTTCCCTTGTAGGATTATATTCAATTTTGCAGGATGTTATTCTTAGTTGCAAGGTGTTCTCTTATCTTTTGAAATATCACATTCCATTATTTTCTTTTCTTATTGTAATTGCTCTTGAGTCTTGTGTGACTTTGACTGTAGTCCTTGAGTATTTGAATGCTTTCTTATTGCCTGTAGCATTTTTTATACTTGCCAGCTCTGGATTTTGAAAGTGGCAAGAAGTTTGCCTTCTTAAAGAGAAAGATAAAAACATAAAAGGAAGCTGGAAGGGGGGAGGGCAATGAGAGAAGTCATGAGCATAAGTGCAAGATTGGAATAGTTCAGAGTTGAGCCAGGAGTGAAGTGAGAAAACAAGTCTGGGGTTCCTCCAGAAATGGTGGCTCCTAGTAGGGACTCACCAATCAGTGAATAGGCAAGTGGACAAGGAAGCTGCTAGGGAAGGAAGAGGTAGATAACTTGAATTCCAGTTAGAATGCTATTTCCTCTGCTAATCTGGATGAAAAAATTGACAGTAGGCCCCACTCTCTGCCATAATCTCTGACTATTATCTCAGTCTCCAGCTAATTAATTCACTCTGCATTCTGGCTGTGTCCAATTACTGTCTTCTTGCACAGTCCACAATAAAGAGTTGGTTCGTTTCTCTGCGGTGTCACTGATGGACCTCACTGGGATTTTGGAGATGTCACTGGTCTTGTAAAACCCTCCTATTGCTAGTACTGGTGCTCAGTCACCAAGTTGGCTCTGAGTGACTTGTATTGCTTTATGGAGTGCACAGCTGAGCTCTGTGTGCAGTAACCTATGGAGGCCCACTCTGTTTCCTGATTCTGTTCAGATAGTTCAAGGCGGAGACTGGCTTTAGGCACCCGATTCTTGGAATCTGAGCTTGCAACTCCTTTGTTCAGAGCACCAGCTGGCTATAAATCTGTTTTCAAGAGCTCGTTACTAGATCCCTTTACACAGATTCCCCTCCCCAACCTCCACCTGCTTCTGTATCTACCTGAGCTTTCAAAGCTCAGATGAAACTCCTCTCCCTATCTTCTTATCTCTGCCAATCTTTTTGTGCAGTTCTAGACTGCATGGAGACATTTTCCTTCTATTTTTCTTCATCATTCATCTTTCTGGGACCCTATTCAGATGTTTTCTGATGTTTTGAGGGAGAGCTGGTGATCTTCCACTCACTATCATAACCAGAAGTTCCATTTCTCTTAATATCAGTAGTCTAAAACATGTTTTCAAATAGTTTATTTATAGTTTGCTATTTTCCATTTAAAAACCATTCAGACCCTTTAGAGATAGAACTAAGTACAGTTATCCTTTCCACATCATGGGAGTTCGGGGCCTAGAGCCCCTGTGATCTGGAAAATCCATACAAAATATTTTGGCCCTCCCTTCATAACAAAGAAGAAATCTAAATTTTTTTCTTTTTACTTTTACAGGGCATTTAAGTACCTTATTATAAAATTTGGGTTAAGTACTTGGTCATAGGCTCTGTGTCATCTGTGGTTTCTGCAACACTCCTCCCAAATTCCCATTTAATTTTTTATGCCAACCCATGATACATCTAAACTCATGATGGGAAAAATCTCCCTATATATCTTGGTTATCAGACTTTTACTGGTGATAGTTGATACAGATATTTTCCTCTCTCTATAATATTTCTTCTTATTCTGCATTTATTAATTTTATTCTCACATAGGTTTTTACATTTTATGAAATCAAAGCTGGTTTTACTTCTGTCCCTTGTCTGTTCCAGAATTCTCTCTTTCTTTCCCCCAAGCCAATCTTATGGAAGATAATCTTCTAAATTTTCTAATGGTATGGTGTTTCTTTTTTCCCAACTTAATGTCTAGCTATGTTGCATTGCCCAACTGGATGAAACAGCCAGATGTTTATGATTAATATTATTATTGTTATCATTTCTAATTCTGATTACTAACACACATTCACATTTATGTAGAACTTCACTGTTATAAAACACTTTACACACATTATTTCACTTTGATTCTCCCAATAGCCCAGTAACCTCATTTGATAGATAAGAGAAATGAAGCTCAGAGAGCTTCAGTGACAATTTGCCTGTAAACTCAAGGCTCACTCCATAAGACCTCTCTGACTGTAATAATCTGTATAGTCTTAGAACCATAACTTAGCTATTCTGATAAAAAAAACTGTAGCTTTAATATTTGTCTTTAATTTAAACATTTGTAGACTGGAAATGATAGATGGAGTGGTATATATTGAAAATCTGGATATATAGGGTTTGTTCCCTACTCTTCCACTAGCTAACTAGTTAGTATCTCTGGACATAGTTTCTTTACTTATAAAATGAAGCAGTTAGACTGGACATTCTCTAAGGTAACGTCCAGCTCTAAAATTCTGTGTTCAATTATTTTACCCCTTAAAGTCATTGTGAGAATTGATATACTTTGTAAAGCTCTTTGAGACCCACAATTGTAAGAATTTCACTGAAGATAACATCAAAAAAAAGCATGAAGATATAGATTATTTAACTCGACTATTCAATCTGGCCAATATTTAATAGATGTCCAATGGCATCCATTGTTTTTTTGCACCTAAAGTATTCCCAAAAGCTGGCCTCTCTCCATAATGGCCTATTTCCAAAAGTGTTTTTTTCCTGTTAGATTTTATTCTTCTTTAATCCAATGCCTATGAAAGAAGAATCTTCTGTCAATACAATTTGTACTGACCCTGAACCTCCCTTCTCTCCTTTTCAGGGTGGGAGAAATTGATCAAACTAAGCTGCCAAGGCCATCTTTTTTTAAGCTTGTCTGTCGGAGATGAATGCTGACCCCAGTTTCCATCTATCCTGGAATTCCATTCCATTTTATGCACATTTAAATGCCATTTTATGCAGAACACTGCATTAGATGCTGGGGGTTACACAAAGGATTACTGTCTAATAGTGGCACCTAACAAAAATACAATCATCATAAATAAATAAATGTTTGAAAGAAACAAAAAATATTAGAGAAGTGCAAAAAAAGTGAAGATGTAAGATCAGGTGAGTTTGTTATGGACTAAGTTGATGGGTTTGTAATTAATTTATCCATCTAACAAACATTTTTCAGGCACTTATTTTGTACGAGACTTTTGCTTTAGGCCTTGGAGGAGACACAAAAATAAATAAGATAGAATGCCTACTCCTGAGATATGAACAAGGGCTTTTTGATTACTTATTCCACTGTTGGGGATTTCTACTTGGTTTGGTGTTGAAGTGAGATAACCTCTGAATACCCTTCTAATCGACTCTGAGATGGTATGATTTTATTTTATTTTTTAAAAAGAGCTTGCTTCTCTTTATTTTAGGTTTCCAGACTTGTCTGTTAGGTATGCAGACCTCATCGTGGGAACCTGAAAAACTATAAGATTCCCTGTAACTAGGACAATTTTCAGCCTTTTGAGAAAGTACCACCACCACGTTTGGGAAATAAACATTTATTACACACAGCTTTTTGCTTAATGCAGCCATCAGAACATGTGGAGTCTATAAAGGTCCAATTACTGGCCCATCACCATTTGCCCCAGTTTTAACTTATGTTCTATACGTTATTGATTATACTTTCTTGAGATCACAATCAGGAGATTATTCGTTAGTAACAGTGTGTCAGAAGAGGTTTATCCTGAACTTCAAAGTTATCCTTTAAGCCGCAGGAACAAAGGATCAGGATTTTGAAGTAGGGCCAAAGCCAGTCTGTATGACTTAACTGTGGTCTAACTTACTATGCAGGAACTGAAGCCACCCCTATTTGGCTCCTGGGAATTTTCTCTCATCACATCAGATCAACCATCAGCGCTAAAAGATGACAGATGCGAAAGCTTTAATTCGTCAATTGTTTTATGTGAATTGTCTTAACTAACTCCAGTGTCGGTTCCCATCAGTTTCATAATTGTTTTAAAGGGCATTTTACTCTAAAATCAATATATTTCATTGTGAGTTAAAGAGAAAGTAATTGTAATTGTTGTTCAATCTGTCTAATTCTTTGTGACCTCCCGCACCAATGCTGTGGATAGGGTTTTCTTTGCAAAGTTATTGGAATGGTTTGCCGTTTCCTTCTGCAGTGGATTAAGGGAAGTCAAGGTTAAGTAACTTGTCCAGTGTCATGCAGTTAGTGTCTGAGGTAAGATTTGAACTTAGGTCTTTCTGACTCCAAGCCCAGGGCTCTGTCCACTGTGCCACCTACCTGCCTAAGACAATTAGCTGCCCAGTTGTAATTAATTAGGTATAAATGGAAGTCAGTACTATAGAATATATACAAAAGAACATTTAAAACAAGGAGACTGGTAGGGCCCTTGTTACAATAATTAATATGTTTGGAGGAGTTAGGGGAAAAGGTCTAGAGCCAAGGATGGGGAATCTGCGGCCTCAAGATCTTATGTGACCCTGTAGAACAAATCCCATTAGTAAAAGGATTTATTCTGTGAAGGTTAGATTCAATCAAACGGCCTCACTTGAGGACCTAGAGGACCACATGCGGCCTCAAGGCCACAGGTTCCTCACCCCTGGTAGACCTATCATATCATTGGTGTGGGGAAATTCTTGGATGAAAAATCCATTCAGTGATGCAGATTAGCAATTCATCTGCAATTTCTAGTCTTAGAGAGTTATTTGGGGGTAATGAGGAGAACTTGGTCCTCCATGGTCAAAGAGCTGGTACATGTTAGAGATGGTACTCAAATTCAGGTCTTTCTAACTCATGGCTGGCTCTTATCTACTATAGCATGCTGTCTTTCATGTTAATACAAGTATTCAGGTTGACTTAGATATTGGAGGACATATCTTTAGGTAGAGAGGAAATTAATTGACTTTTTTGGGGGGGAATAATCTGGAAAAGTAATGGAACTCCTGGTATAGAAATTCCTTCCACCATATTGGATCAAGTTCCCTGGAAACTAAGAGGCTTAATGACTTGCTGAATGTCACACAACTGAAAAGTGATAGGGCCAGGACTTGAATGCAGGTCTTCTTTACTATTATCCAGTCTTCTTTTTATACACAGCATTATGCCTTTCCAATCAGTTGTCCCAAAAGATAGAAATTTTATTATCTTTCTCTTAGCCTCAGTTCTTCCTAATTCCAGGGGCAGTGTTCTATCCACTGTTTCACCTATCTCAGTATGAAGACTACACTAGATAATGCCTCCTGCACCAAAAAAGCATTTATCCCATGCCATCTCAAAATAAAAAGCTACATACCCGAGGCAGTGTGGTATATTGGAAGGAGCATTGGCTCTGAAAGCAGAGGACCTGAGTTCAAATCCTCCCTGTGCTGGTTGTTACCTGCATGATCTTGGGCAAATCACTTTGGTCCTTTTGTGGCCTCAGTTTTCCCATCTGTAACAATGAGGGAATTGGACTGGATGGCTTCTGAAGTCTCTTTCAGCTCATTTTGTGATCCTATGACTAATACACGCAAATTGAGAGTTGGGCAACCCAGTACTCTGCGGTATAGATTTTCAAAATCTAATTTCTATATTAGGTACTATGTCATAGTGGACAAAAAATGCCATGAAAGCCCAGGTTCAAGTTCTGAATCTGCTACCTATGGCTGTGTGACCCTGAGCAAGTCATTTAACCACTCAGAGCTTTAGGTAGCTCACTGAGTCTCTAAGTTGCAGTGGAGTAGTTTCTGTGTCTGGGAGTTTCTAGTGCCAGTGAAATCACAGTTCCATTTCCTATCCTTAGAATCCTTATATTACTCCAATACCTCCATGACTTGTGATTTCACTGATGTCCAGGCACAGGCCACCAGTCCTCCATGATATAAATAGGCTTTTGAGAACTATTGTGATTGAAAATCTAGTAGCACCGAGGATAGGTGCAGGGGCCAGGACTCATCTTCCTGAGTACAACTCTGGCTTCAGATACTTCCGAGCTGTGTGAGACTGGGCAACTCACCTAATCCCATTTGCCTCAGTTTCTCATCTGTAAACTGAGCTGGAGAAGGAAATGGAAAGCCACTCTAGTGTCTTTGCCAAGAAAACCTCAAATGGAGTCACAAAGAGTCAGATATGACTGAAAACAGCTGCACCACAAGAAGGTGGCTGAACAATTCAGCATCGTATGGTAGTTCTGATGATGAGCATCTCATAATGTGGCCAGCTTGGTTTTTGGATTAATAGACATAGTTTATCATTTGACACATCCTCTAAGCCTTGTGAGTTTGGTAGGACCTGACAGAGCTTGTTCTCCATTGGCTAAGCCTTTAAGAACCCCCACATCACCCCCAAACCACAATGGGCCACTGAAAGAGGGGAACTTTAGTAAAGTCATTGATAAACTAAGCTAGGAAAATGTCTCCATATTTCAAGTGCTATTCTTGACATCTTCAGTGTTACGATTTGTGCAGGGTTGCTCCTTTATGTGTCTGACTCATATGGTTCATCTGTTAACCCTTCAGGCATTCTTCCATTACCAAGTTGGACCATGGACCATGGTGTGTGTATGTATATACACACACATGTATGTGTATATGCACACACGTAGGCACATATCTGTGTATGTATGTGTATATATGTATATGCATATGTGTATACACATATACATGTATACACATGCACACACACAGATAGGAGGAATTCCTGTGTTCCACATTTGGATGTTTCATAATCTTCAGTGGACTCTCACTCTGGTGGTTTCACAGTACATGACATGCTACATAATAATGACTCACATTTATATGTCGCTATGAGGTCTGCAACATACTTTACAAATAGTATTTTAGCTTCACAACAACCCTGAGAGGTAGGTGGTGTTATTATCCCCATTTTGCAGATGAGAAGACTGAGGCAGATGGCTATTGAGTGATTTGCCCAAGGTCACACAACTGGATTTGACCTCAGGTCTTCTTAGTTCCAGACGCAGTGTTCCACCTAGCCATCTCTATCTGAAGGGTACATTCAATAACGCCTCCTACCAAAGAGTAGCTAAAAACTTTTTAAAATACATTTTTATTACTATCTTTTGCTTCACATCCCCAACATTTCCCCCTGAGTGTCTCTTCCTCTTTCTACATTGTCATTCTTGGTAACAAACAGTTTAAAAAAAAAAAAAAAAGGAAAGAGGAGAAAGAGCAGCAAAATTAATCAATGCATCAAAAAAAAAAAAAGTCTGCCTATATACATGCAATGTTCCACATGCATGAATCTCTTTTTTTCCCTCCTCACCCCTACCACCTCTGCAAAGGAATGAGGTGAGGGCGTCTTCTCATATTAGTTCTTGGTCATTTTGCCACATCGATTATTGATTGTTTTGCGATGGTCATTCTTTCCATTTACATTGGTTTAGTCATTACACATACTGCTTTCTTGTCTCCACTTACTTCACCTGGCATCCATTCATGTAAGTCTTTTTGAAATTCATTTTTATTTTATATTCAGTTCCACATTCTCTCTTTCTACCCTCCCTCATTCAACCATTGAGAAGGCAAGAAAAACAAAACTTGTTACAAATATATATATATATATATATATAGACAGACTGGAAAAACAAATCATGTCATGTTCCAAGGGGAAAAAAGCATTAAAAATAAAGAAATAGAAAATATGCTCTTATCTGCACACTGGGTCCATTAGCTCTCTGTCTGGTGGTGGGTAGTATGTTTCATTGTGAGACCTTTGGAATTGTGGCAGGTCATGGGATCATGAATCGTGGAATCAGAGTTCCTAAGTCTTTCACAGTTAATTATCTTTACAATATTACTGTTACTATATAAACCGTTCTTCCAGTTCTGTGTGCTTCACTTTGTATCAATATATAAAAGTCTACCCAAGTTTTTCTGAAACCATCCCTTCCATCATTTCTCAAAGCACAGTAGTATCCATCACATTCACATTCCATGACTTGTTCAGCTATTCCCCAATTGATGAGCATACCCTCAGTTTCCAATTTTTGCCACCAAAAAAAGGCTCTATTGTTATTATTACTTTTACACATGGGTCCTTTTCCTCTTTCTCTAATCTCTTTTGGGTATAGACCAGGGCTAGGGAACCTGCAGCCTTGAGGCCACATGTGGCCTTCTAGGTCCTTGGGTGAGGCCTTTTGACTGAGTCCAAATTTTACAGAATAAATCCTTTTATTAGGGGATTTGTTCTGTGAAGTTTGGGTTCAGTCAAAGGGCTGCACTTGACGACCTGCAGGACCACATATGACCTTGAGGCTGCAGGTTCCCCACACAGTATAGACCTACTAGTGTTATTGCTGGATCAAAGTCTAGCACATTTTAGCAGCTTTGGGAGTATAGTTCCAAACTGCTTTCCAGAAGGGTTGGACTAGTTTACATCACCAACAATGCATTAGCATACCTATTTTCCTACATCCCCTCTGGCATTTGTCATTTTCCATTTTTATCATCTTAGCCAATCTGATGGGTATGAGACAGGACCTCAGAATTATTTTAATTTCATGTCTTTCCCTATGTCTCTATGATTATCATAAAATAGCTAAAATTAACTCATTCCTTTATATGCTCTTCAAGGAAAGGTTAATATTTAAGAGTTTAATGCTTTATTATCATATGGATCAGTTAGAAGCTATGGGATACAGTTGAAAGAGCACTACATTTGGAGGTGGAGAAACTTGATTAGAATTCTGCCTCTGTGCCTTAATATCAATGTGACTTTGAACAAACTGGATCTCATTTTCTTTTTCTCTAACATGAGGAGGCTGGACAAGATGCCCTCTAAGGTCTAAGCTTTAAATCTATGAAACTATGACATTCATAGTCTCAACTTGGCTCTCACTACAGCTAGAAAGCCCTTTTACTCCTTTGTCATTGAGTTTGCATTCTCTACATCCACTATGAATCCCTCTTCTCTCCTCAAGCCTCCCACAGCATCCCCTTGCCCCAACTCTCTCAACAGAGGACTATGAGAAAATAGAGACCATTCAAGATGAGTTCCCTCTGCTCCCCCTTTCTATATCTCATGAACTATTTACACATCCTCCATTCCCTCCTCCTTTATTTCAGTCTCTGATGACAATGTCTGTATATTTCCTTGTATGTATGCATATATGTATGTATATATACATATATCTGAGCTTAATTGTAGCCTTGGAGGGGGAAAAGAAGAGAGAAAAAAGAACAAAGTGAAAAGTATGCAGCAGAGAACCAAAGAAAACTGACCAGGAAGCAAAGAAAAGATGGACAGCTCTCAACATAATACATAATATTTATTATGTAGGCATTCTTGAAATGGAAATTTATGGCTATATATTTTGAGTCCTCTCTTCCATTCTGCTTTGCACATGACATGCTTTTCTTCTTTTCTTGTTTTGTATTTAGGCTTCAATATTTAAGTTTATAATATATTTCTTTTTCTTATTGTTTATTTAAGTTTCAGTCATTTAAAAAAGAGAAAAAAAGAAAATGTGTCTCTTCTTCTAATGAAGGCCAACCCTCCTCCTTGTACTCGATGCCATCCCCTTGTATCTGCTCCTGGAGATTGCTCTCAAAATCTCCTTCCTTTTCTATTTTGTCTTCAGTCTCTTCTACTGACTTTTCCCCTGCTTCCTACAAACATACCCAGGTCTTCCTTTTTCATTTAACAATAGCAATAACCTTTTACTTGGCTTTATTGACTTCCTCAACCTCTATCATCTTGTATCTCTTGGACAGTATGCAAACTCTTAGAAAAAAAACCTTTCTATTTTCTTCACTTATACTTCCTTTTCTCTCAGCCTTCTCCCATCAGACTTTTAACCTTATCACTCAACTGAAGCTGCGTTCTCCAAAGTTACCTTAGGTCCTGCCCTCATTACCTTTGGCCTTAGCTATTGGAATAGGGGCAGCTAGGTGGTGTAGTGGATAGAGCACCAGTGCAAGAGTCAGGAGGACCTAAGCTCAAATCTTACCTCTGACACTTGACACTCACTAGCTGTGTGACCTTGGGCAAGTCACTGAAACCCGATTGCCTCGTCCTGGGTCATCTCCAGTCATTCTGATGAATATCTGGTCACTAGATTCAGATGGCTCTGGAGGAGAAGTGAGGCTGGTGACCTGCACAGCCCTCCCTCACTCAAAACAAAGTCAAGTGCAAGTCATCTCATCATTTCTCTGATGGCATGGTCTTCTTCAACAACGAAGGACAAACACACACAGAAAGCTAGTGGAATGACCTCCTAATTGGCTTTCCCATTTCCCTCTCCAAATCATCCTCCTTGGTGCTGCCAAATTGATGTTCTTAAAATAGGGACTTGACCATGGCACTCCTCTTTTCTAAAATATCCAGTGACTTCCTATTACCTCCAGGATAAAATACAAAATCTTCAGCCTAGATCTTAAAACATTTTGAACCTTTCCAATCTAATTTTATGTTCTTTCCTTTTCATACGCTCTACGTTTTTTGAGATTTGGACTTTTAGACTATGTAAAGTCATGATGACAGAGTTTCTAGCTCATCAGTCATCTTGCTGTTTGACCAGTTAAGAGCAGATTAAACTGGTCACTAGAGGTGTAGATTTTATGTTGTCTCTTGGAGGTGTCACTCAGACTGGAACCAGCCTCTAACCTGTGGGTGGCCAGAGCCAAACAAAGCAGGCTACAGACAGGCAGTCAGGAACCAAAGAAGTCTGATTTCAAAGTGAGGGAAATGGTTTGCAAGCAAGGACACATGTGCCAGGGCCCTGCTTCTAGGGGGAGGGTGCCATGTTAACGTGGGGAGATCTCAGTCCTTATACCTATGGCATTGCAATGAGCTGTATGCTTGACAATGAGGGTTAACAGCAACAATCACTAAAGCAAGTCTTCTTGACCAGAAATAATTCTGGGATTTTCCTGCTACTGAGATCATCCAGAGGGTGAGTACAAAGGATAGTTGTTATGCCAAGCTCAGGGCACAGCTTGCTTGCTGAGTCTTACTCTGGAAAACAGGGTGTCTCTTAATATCTTGACAGAGGCAACTAGGTGGTGCAGGGGACAGTAGAGAGTCAAGAAGGCCTGCATTCAAATCTAGCAACAGATGCTTCTTAGTTGTGTGATTCTAAGTTACTTAACCTGTCTTTGCTTCAACCCCTTCATCTGTAAAATGGGGACAATAATAGCACTTATGAATGGGCCTATTACCCAGTTGTAGGTCATAGATACAGGACAGATAGAAGCAGTCACATGCAAGGGCCATAGCCATGTACTGAGCAAGGAACAAGTTTGGAAAGCAAACCTATGACTCTAAATTCCTTCCTCCTTCCCTCCTTTCCTTCCTTCCTTCTTTCTTTTCTTCCTTCCTTCCTCTTACCAAAGAACTCTGATATATATATATCATATATTTCATATATATATGTATATATATATATATGAATGTCAAATTACATGAACAAAAAATCAAACCAAGAAGCATCTAACTTTTACCAAAAGGGAAGAAAATGACTTTTTTTGAGTCATTAAAATAAATAACAAAAGCCTAATTTGTTCTGGTTCCTAAGTATTGAATAGCTGTTTGACTTTACCTTTCTGGGACTTGGTTTTCTCACCTATAAAAGGAAGGAGTTGAGCTTGAGGATCTTTGATCATACAAAAACAATACTGTTTTTACCTGGAAAGACCCGTTCTTCCTTTCTTTGTAGAAGTGGGGGGACTATGGGTGGGAGACACAGAATGCATTTTCCAAACTCAGTTTATGTGTTTGTTGATTTTGCTGAAATTTGCTTTTTTTTCTGTATTATTTGTTCTTTCAAGTCAAATGTAAAAGAGAAGTCCATTGTTACTAAACCCTAACTTCCTGTGGAGAGGAGCAGTAATTTCAAATTCTATAGGCTCCCAATTTTTTTCTTCTAGCTGAAGATTTCTTGGGTAGCGTCGTTTGGAAGTTGCCTCACAGATAATTCCCATTCAAGATTTCTTAAAATGTTTGACTACAGATACCAGATTTTCTAAAGAAACACTTCTCAAGGAAGAAATCTTCTTGGGGAAAAGAGAAAACAGTTCACACGATTCCTTCATGGGGTCTTATTTGGAAAGCAAAGCAGTGAGTTATTCATAAAGTACAGGTCTAATGAGAAGGGCTAACTTAGATCATCCAGAAAACTCCAAGGATCTTCCAATGGGAGTCTACACCACAGAGTGGTACTATGAGTCTTTGGAAGACAGTGTAAGACTTTGTGGGAAAGAGGAAATAACAGTTACTAGAATGATAGAAGATTACTTTGATAGCAATTCCAAATTATTTCCCTTTTAGAGAGAGTTTTAAATTTCTTTATGTAATATATAAATATAATATTTATTGATAATATTGTATAAGATATAATATGCTATTCTACAAATAAATAAAAATAATAGAAATATTTCTATATTTGTTTATAGATTCCTATGAATCCTTAGAGCTATATCCATTTTCTCTCAATATGAAATAAAGGCTATTCCATACTCAGTCCTTATATTCATATTCTATATTGACTCCCTGTTCAGGAGCTGGGGACCCTATTACTCACATTTGAGAAAATCTGGACATAAGCTAAACCTAAGCTTTTGGGGAGATTTTCGTCTCTTAACTCCAGATAGAGTCAAAGAATCATAGAGAGCTTACCTTTTGTATGAACCCAGAGCACGTTAGGGGGTCTTGAACAATGAGTTGCAAGTCTATGTTTTGTATTTACTTATTCATTTAAATGAATATTCCTCCAGTAGAATATAAGGTACTTTTTAATTTTGTATTCATATTTTCAGAGCTTACTCAATGTATAACATATAGTAGGAGGTTAATAAATGCTTATTGACTGATACTTTAAGGAAATTAGTTTAAGTTTAAACTATGAAAACAATCATGTAGTGTTAATATGAGAGAAATCATAAGTGACATTCCCTGACATTTTTTTTAAAGTGTAGTTCCTCCTCTGGAGGCTACCTTCAGAATTCGCACTCACACATGTGCATTGGATCCTCAGAGAACAACTGCTACTCTTGGATTCTCGGCACAGGTTCCCCTTTCCTGTCTGTGGTGTATCTCAGTCAAGCTGGCCTTTTAAAACTATAGCTCATGAGCCCCCACCAGTGTGCTTTCCATTTACAAAAAATTAGTAGATACAGTTATATCAAAGCAAAGACATTTATTGAGAGGACACAGTAAGAACAGTAGCTATGACCACAAATACATATAGAATTTAGAATACAACAGTAGTGAGACATATATAGAAGACATATATTGCCAAGACATTTCACAACTCCAGAACTGCAGGTCTTTGATATATTTCCACATCTCATGATGTCCTCATACTGTTTGACCTTGTATGGTCTGTTTAATCTCTTGGCCTCATTTTCCCCTTCTATAAAAAGAAGGAAATGGACTAGATCAGGGTCAGCAAACTGACCTGGGGGTCAAATTCAGCCTGACATTTGTTTTGGCAATCTATCTGTGAGTTTAAAATAGCTTTTGCATTTTAAAATAAGGTTTCATTTTATTTTAAAGTGAAAAAGAAAACCATTCCTAGTAGGGAGCATACAAAGACAAGCCAGGTGGATTTTGCTCTCAGACCATAGTTTTATGACCCCCAGATTATATGATCTCTAACACTTCTTCTAGCATTAACAGTCTAAGGTCTGTTAAGCTTAGTCAACAGGGGAGTGTGGGATATGATTCAGAAAAGTTTTTAAGGAAACTGAGGCATGTGGGCTTAAACTGGCTTGGAGATCAGCCAGGTTAGATTTCTAGATATCTTGGTTACTATTAATGTGTGGTAACTCATCTCTTCCTTGCATGCTCAGTAGAATGTAAGTTCTCTGTGGATAGGGTCTCTCTTTTGTCTTTTTTATTCCCAGTAGTCAGCTTCATAAATACTTATGGATTGATTGGTTGGTTGGTTGATTACAAGGTGCTGGTTTGTTCAATCCAAAGGTCCTTACCTTTGGATTCACTAGCCTATTACATGTCTATGGCTTTCTGTCAGCTTGTTTGTGGAAGTCCAAGAAAATCACTATAGTTACCCCTAACCTTGTTTCCCTATTTTGTGTTCCCTTTCAAAATATCTTGGCCTTTATTTCAGTTTAGTATGGGATAACCAAATAATCAACAACTTAAGCGACCATCTTCAGCTGCTCAGGAATACTTGAAGAAATGAGAAGAGTCAATTATCCTCAAATCCTTGGGTCTGGTTTTGGTTTGTACAGGGCAAAGATGTTACTGAATCCTAAAAGGAAAAAGGGGAATGAATGCCTTGATCATTTCAGATTCATGTGAGAATGCTCCTTGTGAACCCCTGCCAGCTTTGGCTTACAAAACCCTTATGGATTGAATGGTATTTACTTGACCCTTAAGCTTTAATACTATATTTACATGCCAGTAGTTATAGTCTCTCTATTTGCCACAATGACTCTTTGTATAGACATGAGGTTAATGTAAGGGAAGGAAGGGCTGAGCTGATCACAGTCTCCTTTCTCTTACAGCCAACATTTCAGTGTACATTTAGACAAAATTTTAAAAAGGAAATGTTTAAAGAAGAAGCAAATTAGTACAACAGAAAGAGCCTTGAGTTTGTGCCAAGCCTAGAGGCCTGTATTGGGCTACCCGAGTCTTTCTTACCTGTCCAGGTCTTCGGCTGGCCACGCTGGATGCACGTATGAGAGAAAGGACGTTCCAGAGTCAAACAGGGGTTGAGCTTTATTACAGGGTTTCGGTTACAAGTGCAGGGAGTCTTCTTTCTTAGGACGAAGAGGGGGAGATTTCCTAAGAAGGCTAAGCTTAAGGGATTGGAAGTAGAAGTACAAGCGGGGAGAGAGGGGGAGGGGAGAGAGGAAAGAAAAGAAGCGGAGCCCTACTTTTCTCTTTGGCTCCACACGTGCTAAGAGAGCTTTTAGGCTTCCTCAATCCTACTCAATCTTCAGCCACACAGTTTGCATCTCAATACCGTGCTGTTAGGTAACTAGGTGTGCTCCAATCCGGGACGACCTCGAGGGCAGGGAGACTCCACCCATCAGGTATCTCCGGGGGAGAGGCAGAAATACCCGAGCTAGCTCGGTCTGACCTTCTCGAACCCCCGCTGTTCATGGAGGGCCTCGTAAGACTCTAAGATTTAGAAGTCCCACTTTTACCGGCCCGAGACCGTCCACACGGAATTGAGCTTCCAGTCCCAACAAGTTTGGAGGCATAAAACCCAGGCTTGCACTTCTCGTCAGCTACTTCTTTTTGGAGAAGTCATTTCCTCTCTGAGCCTCAGTTTCCTCAACTATAAAATGAAGAGCTCCTTTAGTATAATCATTTTTAGCCAAGTAAGATTTGATTCAATTCAGTAAACATTTATTAAGCACCTACTATGTACAAGAAGCATATCTGCCAGAGAGATAACACAATCTAGGGCAGGGCTTCTTAAACTTTTTCCACTCTTGACTTCTTTCACAGTTTAACAGCGTTCATTGGCATTATGTGGCATGAGGGTATGTGCAGCACAAAGTGCACATGCTGTGTGCTCAGAACCAAGGCTGCGGTGAAATTGCGTTATGTAACGTAATCAACCACTGCCAGAAACACCTCAGATTCATTAACATTTGATTTTTAATTAATTTTTTGTTGTTACATATTCAGAAACCTTTTACTGTTGCCAAGTTTTTTATGATCCCATATGGGGACTTGACCAAAAGTTTAAGAAGCACTGAAGGCAATAGAGAGCTATTGGAAGAATACCTGGGTTCAAGTTCTCCTTATTACATTTATTGACTGTACATGAACCTAGGTATGGCATTTAACCTCCCAATACCCTAATCCAGTGTTTCTTAAATTGTGGGCCACATCTCCACATGGGGTCCTGAAAAACTTGGCAATAGTAAAGGACTTCTGAACACACAATGACCAAAAATTAATTAAAAATCAAAGGCATAATGAATTCGAGGTGTTCCTTGCAACACTTACCCATGTTGCATTGTGCAACCTCACAGCAGTCTTTGTTCTGAACACACAGCATGCGCACTTTGTGCTAAGCATGCCTTCAGCCAGGCCACACAATGCCAAGGAATGCTGCTGAAACAAGAAAAGGGGTCAAGAGTGGAAAAAGTTTAAGAAGCCCTGCACTAGGTAGCATTCTAAGGCGTTAAGTTGTAAAATTAGTGCCAATCTACATTAGTAGAGCAAGTTTCCTCACTAATTTAATAATAGCTGACATTTGTTGTTGTTGTTCAGTCAGGTCCTACTCTTTGTGACCCCTTTTGGGGCTTTCTTGGCAAAGATACTGGACTGGTTTGCCATTTTTCTCCAGCTCATTTGACAGATAAGGAAACTGAGGCAAACTGGGTAAGTGACTTGCCCAGGGTCACATAGCTGGTAAGTGTCTGAGGCTACGTTTGAATTCAGGTCTTCTGACTCTAGGTCAGGTACTCTGAGGCTACTGAGCCACCTAGATGCCCTGGAGCACTGACCCTTTAGACACTGGAGATACAAAGACAGAAAGAACTAGCAGCCGCTATGTTCAAATGCTCAGCAATGTCCTAATTGTTTCTCCATGATTACACAAGGAAAGATGTCCAGAGAGTCCTATAGGAAATGGGAGACCAGGACATCTTCGCAGAAAGTCTTATTTCAGATCTGGACTTCATTCACATTATCTTTTTTACATTCTTTCTGAGAACCTTGTTGCTAAACATTTATCCCAGAAAGAAAAAGTAATCATTACAAACTACAAGCTGGTTGGCAAGATATCAAATAGCCATGCTTGTTTCTTCTGTTGATTGCCTTCAGAAAAGGTTTAACCCTGCACATATTTGTCCTTTTAGTCTGACTGGCTGGTTGTTGGAGTGTCTGGCTATACATCAAGGTAAGAAAGAATTGTCCAACCCCGGAGATAATTTGACTGTTGTGCTTTGAGGAAAAAAATCTATCTCTGAAAAATCAGAGACTGAAACTATTCCAGTATTCCAGTTAGGATTCTGGAGAACATCAGATTTAGGCATTGAGATGTTCTTCAGCTGTATCATCATTCAATCAAGAAATATTTGTTGACGTGTGCTTAAATGCTAAGCATTGTGGGAGAGAAAGAGAATCATAGAAATTGGAAGGCACTTTGAAGCCATCTCATCAACTTGTACCTGAACAAGAATCTTTTATATAATATATCCCTGACAAAACAGTCTTCCAGGCTCTGCTTACATCTCTAAAGTGATGGGGAACTCAGTATCTCCTGAAGTAATCTAGGTCACTTTGACTGATTGTTAATGCACTGTGTTGGACTCATTGTCTACATTACAATCTCTTACTATGGGTGTTTAACATGTTCAAAGCTGAATATATTATCTTTCTACGCAAACTATTTGTTTTTCCAAATTCCACTATTCCTGCCCAAGGCACCACAATCCTAGTTACTCAGGTTTGTAACCTGGCATTATACTATACTATAACATATAAAAAATATACATCATGTATACATATAAGTACATTATGCTATAATACTCACTCTTCCTTACGCCATATGAACAATTAGTCATTAAATCTGGCCATTTATTAAGCACCTGCTATGTGCTAGGCAGGTAACTAGGTGGTGCAGGATAGAGTGCTGGACCTGGAGTCAGGAAGACTCAACTTCCTGCATTCAAATCTGGCCTAGCGGTGTGACCCTGAGCAAGTCACTTAACCCTGCCTCAGTTTGTTTATCTGTAAAAATGGGCTGGAGGAAGAAGTGGCAAACTATTTCCATATCTTTGCCAAGAAAACCCCAGATAGGGTCACAAAGAGTTGGACATGACTGAAAAATGATTCAACACTATCAAGTGGTCCAGAATAAAGAAGAAGCTGGTACCTGGGGATTAGAGGATGAGATAAGGCTAGGGAAGCAGAGTAACTTGATGGTCATGATAATACATTAAATAAATGGGTTATTCGAAGGTGGTCTTCTCTTGCAAGTTTATCTCTCTAATTCTTAAAGCATCAAATGTGTCTCCAGCTGTTGAACATACACACTTGAGAATATATCAAGATCCAAAGCTTTAATTGTTAGAAATAAAGTATCAGATTCCATTTCTGTGGTTCTTTTCCCCACCTCTCCCCAAAAAAGAGTGCAAGTGCTGAGACTCACTAAGATGTCCCACTATGATGTAAGTCCTGTTCAGATCTCCACTAAAGGGAATGACCCTGATGCTAATCCAAGTCTCTTGGAAGCAATTTCCTACTTTCTAGCATTCCTTAGATGAGTATCCTTTCATGCTAATTGAAAGAAAAAAATCACTTAGCATAAAAAAACAGATCAGAGAAATTATTTTAGACTCACAAGTGCCTAGTTCCATTTTTTGTTCAAACGCAATGGAATGACTTTAAAAAAAAAAATCCAGCTAAGCATCTTACCTGCTCTTTTGTAATTTTCTAGTCATACCCCTATGGAAACCAAAATGCTATTTTTCTCAATAGGTTTTTTGAACCGTTTCTAAAACACTGATCCTCATACTTTTTCTTCCCTTTTTATATAAAAAATATTCAATTTGTGAAACTATGTTCTCCAAATCAAAAATTAGCTCTTTTTTCTTTTTGTCATGGATCTTACCTGTCACAAAGCAAGTTTTTCTGATACAGAGGTTTTGAGTTTAGAGTATTTATTATGCTTTTAAGTAAGATAAGAACAGGAAGCCCTGTCTAGGGACTAGACTATTAATGTTTCTGGTTTCATCACCTATTTCCTGTGACCCTGGGAGAAGACCTTATGTTTTTACAGTAAAACGAGGTTAATATTTGCTTCCTATTTCAGGCATATTGCAGTATATATGTAGGCATTTCCCTCCTGTAATCTATGTCATAGACCACAGATTTCTAGAAAATCAATTTTTCAATAAATATGAAGTACCTTCTATATGCCAGGCATTGTGCTAAACAAACACTGGAAAGATTCCAATATAATATTCATCATTTTTAATCTTATTTTTTTACAGAACTATGGTAAATTTTTAAGAAAGTCAATGTAAATGCTTGGGCTATAAAGAATAGAAAATCTCTTAGACTGAGTGGATTGTGTGCCATGCTTTTTCAAGTAGGTACAAAGGGACATGTGCAAATATCAACACAGAATTTTTTATTATGAATGGAATTCCAAGGAAATGCCAAAGGATTATGAAAACTGAAGTATCAGTTTCATCTTCAAGAAATTCCTTTAGTTATCACCTGTACTGATCATTTCTCATTCTGTAGTCTACTCCTGACTTCTCTTCTGAGCTACAGACATACATTTCCACATATCTAAGACATCTTCACCTGGATATCCCAACAGATCTAAAACTAAGCTTATTATCTCCATCCCTACCTTTGCTCTTTTTCTCAATTTGTCTTTTTTTAGGGGGCAGGAAGACTGTTACACCACCACTCATCCTGTTGCCCATATTCTTAATCTTGGGGGTAATCTCTGATTCCTTCCCTTTCCTCATTTTTCATATCCAGTCAGTTGCTGAGGCTTTACTGAGTCTGACTCAGCAGCAATTTCAATTTTTTTCCATTCCCATTTTTTTCTCTTCCACTTCTAACAAGGTCTCATTGTTACCCACTTGGATTATTGCTATGTTCTCCCCTCTCCCTTTTTTCTCTCTCTATTCTGAACCATCTTTTATATATCACTGACAGAATTTTCTTTCTTTTGAACAGCTCTAATTATGAACAATTAAAGTATTTATTACGAGCTAACTATGTGTAAAATACTGTGGTAGGAACCGTATATATGAGCAGAAAAATAAGACAGTCTCTTCTCTCAAGGGGCTCACATTCTGATGTGGAAGACAACACAGTATGAAAGGTTGTAGCTGCAAATCAGATGGGAAGGTGAGAAACAAAGCAGATGAGAATGCCTCTTTTTTAATGTCATTTCCACCAATTAATATAATTTTCTGCTGTTGAACCATTCAACTGTGCCAAGGATGCTTATAGCTAAAACTTTCTTTCCTGGGTCTTCAGTAGCTGTGGTGTAACATCTGCAGGAGTGGTTGCCAAGATATATCTCCACAGAAGCTGCCTCCCAGGATAATGGCTGAGGGCATTGGGCTGGAAACATTGATATTAGAAGGCCCTTGGGTTCAGGGTCCTGAGCTGTCTCCATCAAAGTACAGAAGAAGATACAACGGTGGTCAAGCTGGTAGCAATTCAACTTTCTTGGCACATGCTGCCTTTTCCCCCCTCTCCTTCAGGAGTCTTCACTGATTCAGAAATGAAGTTATAAAGAGAATCAACATGGCGGGACCATAATGAAATGGGGAAGAGATGGAATTAAAATGATTGGAAGAAAGTATAAGAAATAGTGATTTGGGTCTGGGTTGAGTGAAAAAAAGGACAGAGAAGTAAGGTCAGACCCCTATAATTTCTGAATGTTGATCCCATTATTTCCCCACACACACTTTCTTTTTCTTACTAAAGAAGAGGATGACAGAGGAAAACTTATATAGAGATATGATGGAGGGAAAAAAGACAATTAATAATCATATTAGTGAATGTGAATAGCATAAACTCACCTAAGAAATGGAGGAATGTAACAGGTGGGATTTGAAAACAGAATCCAACAATATGTTGTTGATAAGAAACACACTTAAAATATAAAGATTCACAAAGTTAAAATTAGGGACGATAGCAGCATTTATAATACTTCAGATGAATCCAAACAATTAGGTACAAGGCAAAAGCAATAAGCAGTGAGACTACATCAGATGGTACTAGTATAATAATAATATAATCCATCTGGAGTAAAAAGGTCAAGAATCTTAATGGAAATTATGACAAAATATAGGCATGAATGGAGACTACCAGTAGTAGATCTTAAACTATATTATAAATAGTAATCATCAAAACTACTCCAGGATGCCATAAGAAGTTTATGGTTTGTCTGTTCCCTCTGTCATTGGTGTGAGCTCCCAATGGCTTTGTTTCTCCCTCCACCATAGCAGCCCCAGTTCCATTTAACCACTTAATATTAGGTTGCTTTACAAAGCTACTTGGATAGCTCTATTCAAAGATATAGCAAGAACAAACTATAAGCATTATTCACCAATTCCTCCAAGGTATACTCTCTTCTGTATCACTTCAGGTAGTACAATGAAAACTTTGTTCAGTTATTACATGACCTCGGTTCTAAGTTCATGTCCAAATGTGGCATGATTGCTAGAAGAATCTTTCCACTTAGGTCCCAAATGTCATCCCTAAGGATTACTCCCTTCTCCTCAGCACATTGATGCTGCAATGGCTGCAACAGATGGATGGATTTCTGATTCCTGGATTTTGGTGACTCATTGTCCCAACCAAGGTCAGAGACTTTACTCTTTGCACCTGGAACAGGAAAGAATGACTGAACAAAAAGGTCTAGGACCTAGACCTATTTCATGGGTTTGTGTAGCCTCAAAAGGGAAGAAAGCCCTGAGATCTTTCCCCTTACAGAAAAGTCACTCACTGGAAGAAAGAAGACAAGTCACCAAGCTTCCTCAGATGAGATTTATTCAAAGAGGTGGCCAAATCTGTGTCAAGTCTTTTTGCAAACATTGATAGTTCTTCCTACTCATCCAATTGTAAAAGGTTCCTCCCAATCATGTGCTTAACCAACTGGAACCAATTATAGCATGTCCACACATGTTTTTCATTCTCCCTTTCCTTCTACACCATCATGATAATTCTAGAAGCAATCTTGCCAGTTCTCTCTATGTGAAGGTTAAATCAGATGAGGAAGCTGGTGGGGTCTGCGCATGTGCCAGACACCCATTACATATAGGAAAGTTGATCAGTGGACCAGATTAGGTAAACAAGACCCTGAAGTCATTAAACATATTAGCATAATATTATATAAATCCAACAACTCCAGCTACTGCAATACTCATAAAAAAATGCTGGGAAAACTGAAGAGCAGTCTGGCAAAAATTAGACTAAGAGCAAAATCTCACATCATATAAGATAATTTTCTCCAAATGGCTACAAGAGCTAAATGAAAGGGTCATATACTGAACAAATGAAAGGGGAAGGGAAGAAGATACCTTTTACAGTTATTGTTGGAGAGAATTCTTGAAAAAGGATAAAGATAATCATTTGAAAGGACAATTTTAATTATATAAAATTGAAAAGCTTCTGAACAAACGTATTAGGAGTAGAACATCAAGATTAGCAAGAAAAGTCAACTGTTTAAAAAAGTCTGTATTTTTTACCTGCTAAAGGTCCAATATTTATTATATAGAATAAATTGATATAAAAATAGATGTGAAAAAGAGCCATTCCCTAGTAGACAAAGAGTTGAAGGATAGTAACAGATGTTTCCAGAAAATAAATATGTTACTATATAAATTATATACAGCTTATATGGTAACTACATAAATGTTATAAAATGCTCTAAATCACTAATTAGTGAAATGAAAATTTAAAATTCTGAAGTGCTACGTCACAGTCATTAGTTTGTCCAAAAAGCAAAGAAGTAAAGTAACAATTGTTGGAAGGACTCTGTGTGTGTGTGTGTGCGTGTGTGAGAGAGACAGAGAGACAAAGAGAGAAAGTGAGAGTAAGAGAGAGAGAGAGAGAGACAGACAGACAGACAGACAGAGACAGAAAGAGACAGAGAAAGTGAGAGTAAGAGAGAGACAGATAGAGAGAGACAGATAGAGAGAGAGACAGACAGAGAGAGAGAGACAGAGACAGAGACAGAGAGAGAGAGAGAGAAAGCACTAATTTATTGTTAACATTCTTGAAGGCCATTTTGAACTGCACTTAAATGATTTAAGATGACACTGAACTTTGCATACCTTTCAACCTAGTGATACTCTTTTAGGTACAAAACCACAAAAGATCAAAGATAAGTTAAAAGGACCCATATGCAACAAAATATGTATAGCATCACTTTTTTACTGTGATAAAAACTTGGAAAGAACACTAACACTCATACATTGGGGGATGGTTGCATGAATTATAGTAGAAGAATTTAATGGAATATTATCATACTGTGAGAAATCATGAAAAAAAATCCAGAGAATCCTCCAAACACTTGTACGAAATTGTGGGAGATAATTGAGTGGAACTATGAGAATAATTTATAAAGTAATTAAAATAACTTAAAGGAAAACAATTCTGAAAGACAACTCTAAACAATGCAATGACCTATTGTGACTGGTGATGAAGCTTGTTTCCACCCTACCAAGGAAGTGATGGGTTCGGAGTGCAAAATATCACATAGATTTCTAGACATGGCTAATGTACAGATTTGTTTTGTTGGATAATATTCATTGATCATTGGGGAGAGATTCTACTGGGGTGGAGTTGTAGAAGGGGAGTTGGTTAGTAGAGATAGTGATGCCAAAAAAAAGGAATGGAAGAAAAAAGAGCATCAATAAAATATTTAAAAACACAAAGAGATCAGATGTTCAAAAGGGCAAAGAAGCGGGGCATTTTTTCTACCATATTGTCATTGTTGTACTTGTTTGTCCTTCATTCTTGAAGAGGATCGTGACACAAGGAAGATGATGCCCTGACTTGCAAGTGAATTGGATTTAAGTGAAGGAAGGCTGAGCAAAGTCACCAGCCTCACTTTCTCGTCTGGAGCCATCTTGGTCCAGTGGCCAGATATAGATCAAGGTGACTGTAGATGACCCAGGATGCAGTGGGAGACCTTGACCTTTTAAAGCTAAGATCTGCATCAGGGCCATCTCCAGTTGTTAGCTTTAGCATACACATAAAAACTTCATACTAGGAGTTCATATTTCATTGATGCTATAGTGGTAGCTCAGTGGAGAGAGCACTGGGGCCTGTAGTCAAGAAGACTTGAGTTCAGATATAGCCTCAGACATTTACTAGCTGTCTGACCCTGGAAAAGTCACTATATCTGTCTATCTCAGTTTCCTCATTTATAAAACTGGAGTAATAACAGCATCTACCTCCTAGGGTTGTTATGAGAATTAAAAAAGATGATCTTTGTAAAGCACTTAACATACTTCAAAAACTATATAAATTTAGCCATTATTATAATTATGTCATACAAACCTCTCAGTTCTTTGCATATTGAAATATTTTTGAATATTGAAATACTTATGTTGATTGATGTTTTCAATTTCATGATAAAAAATAAAACTTTTGAAAAAGTTACTTATGATGATAAAATCACAAGTATGTTTTTAAAAATCACTAATAGAAAGATAGATTTCATTTCAAACAGGTTAAAGCTAATAAGTATCATTATGGAATGTGTTATAATTTATAGTTATGTGGTATTTGAAAGCTAGGTGGTGCAGTGAACAGAGTACTGGACCTGAAATCACAAAAACTTCCTGAGCTCGAATCCAGCCTCAGACATTTACTAGCTGTCAAGTAACTTAATCTTGTTTGCCTCAATTTCCTTATCTGTAAAATGAGTAGGAGAAGGAAATGGCAAAGCACTCTAGTGTCTTTGCCAAGAAAACCAAAGAGTTGGACACTACTGAAAACCACTAAATATGGTTATTGAATCAGAAATGACCATAGGTGTAATTGAAGCCAATCATTTCATTTTACGGAGGACGAACGTGGGTCTCAGAGAGTTTAAATGACTCGCTCAGAATCCTACAGCTTTGTTTGAAATAAGAGGTTGAAGGATCAACCATTAGCCCCAAAGATGCATATGAATGCCCAGAGTCACTTAGAATCCTAAACATGAAGGCTTTTCTGGCAGAGGCTTCCCCCATCATATCACTTGGATAACTGCTCTGAACCAGTCAAGAAGGGAGAGTGGCCTCCCCCACACACACACTCTAACATAAACACATATTTTTTCTTACTCTATTACATGCACAAATATTCTCTCTCACACATACATATTCTCTCTCACTGTGTCTTTCTATCTCTGTCTCTGTCTTTGTGTCTGTCTCTATCTCTGTCTCTCTGTCTCTCACATACACACATTCTCTCTTACTCTATCATACATAAATATTCTCTCTCACACATATAAATATTCTCTCTCAAACACATTCTCTCTCATGACACATATATTCTCTCTTTCTCTCTTACACACCCATACACACTCAAATATTCTCTCACTGTGTCTATCTGTCTCTGTCTTTCAGTGTCTCTGTGTCTGTCTCTGTCTCTCTCTGTGTCTGTCTCTCCCTCTCCCTGTCTCTCACTGTATCTATCTCTCTTTCTATATTTGTCTCTATTCCTCTCTCTTCTCTGATCTAAATGAAATTCCATACCTTTGTTCTTGTGTTTTTATTAGGAGAAAAGTTTTCTAATGCTTATCACATCCCCAGTAATATCTGATTATAAAAGTCAGGGCTGATTGAGCAAATCAATCAAGTCATCCCACCCCATTTAAAGTAAGAGATACACAGCTATGCCTTGGCACCTTTACTACATGCAAACTCCTCATAATCAATCTGTCATAGATTTTAGACTGAGAAAAACATCCTTAATCAATTGGAAGACAGTTGCACAGAACATGCATTCACATTGGCTGAGAAAACTTGGTAACACCTTGCGAGCTGTTATAAACCCAGAGAGAGAGAGAGAGAGAGAGTTCAAAACTCAAGATGTTTGTCCAAGCAAAGAAGAGAGAGCACTCTAGCTAAACTCATGAGAAGAAATCACCTGGGGTTGGGGAGCGAAAAGAAAGGATCTCTCATAGTCCAATACTCCAGACCATCTGTGATATCATCAATTTGAGTATTCCTTTCCTCCAAAGATACACATCACAACCTCACTGTTACTGTTCAGTCGTTTCAATATGTCTGACTGTTCGTGGCCTCTTTTGGGATCTTGGCAAAGATACTAAAGTGGTTTGCCATTTGCTTCTCTAGCTCTTTTTACAGATGGGGAAACTGAGGCAAACAGGGTCAAGTAACTTGCCTGGAGTCACACAGCTAGTAAGTGTCTGAGGCTGGATTTGGACTCTTGAAGATGAGTCTTCCTGACTCCAGGACTTGTACTCTACCCACTGTACCACCTAGCTGCTTTCCCATCCTGTTTGACTTTCATCCATTTCCTCAAATAGATTTTCTTCAGGGATTCCCCTAACACACTGATGAGCTTCCTTTCATCCTTGTGATACCATGAGGATACCAAGAGTACATGGGCCATCTAGTGAATGGCTCTATCTCTCTTCAACTTTATTTTAAATAACCCATCTCTTTTCTTCTGATGATATCCTTCAAACCACTTCTCTGTAACTCTTTTTTTTTTGTGATACATTTAAGCCTGTCCAAGCTCCTCTCCATTGCATTTCAGATGATTCTCAACTTTGTTTCTTCAGAAACTGTATCATAATGGAAAAATAAATTTTGTATGTAGAACTCTTCTTATGGTCCTTTCTTTAAATACTCAGAGCTGTTCCCTTGTGTATACTTCATTCTCTTCTCAATTCTGCAGGAAGAACACATACATATTTAGGGAGCCACTCCCCTTGCCCATCACTCATCTTAGGTTGGAGTTGCTTATTGATTGCTCTTTCACATCAAGAGCAGTCAGTTTCAATGACAGTCCTTTTAATTTAGAATCTGCTTTAGATTCAATTAAGCTTCAAAACTAGGCAGTGAGAGAGAACTCATTGTCAGCATCAGGGTTACCATGGATATCTGAGGAATAAACAACAATTTCCTTGATAGAGGTTTGTTCAAAAAAATATGACTGTTATATGATTTGTTTTCGTATTGTGATTATAGTTATTAACTTGTTATCCTTTTCTACCTTTGATTGAATTTTGGTCTTAAATATAATATTCCCAATGATAAAGAGACAAGAAAATAAGTGCAATAGTAAAATCATTGTCTTTCTTATTTCATTCCCATGTTGACAACCAAAGCATTCCCAATAAACTATCATTTCTATCCATTAGCATTTTTGATTATGGCTTTCCACTTTGGGGCAGATTTGGAAGAATTCAAAGGATGACCCGGACTCCTTCCTTTGCAAAAGCCCTTCTCATGGCTAGTCAGAGAGCTTTAAAGTAATTTATCTATAAGGGTAACTTGTCAAAATATTGCACAGGAATCTGTGGGAAAATAGAAAGAACAGGGAATTTAAAGATGGTGGATCTGAGTTTGAGTTCCAGCTGTTTTAGTTCCTATGGCTATCAGTTCTGGAACCTTGGACCAATCACTTAACTTTTCTGACCCTCAGCCTCTTTGGCTATAAAATGAGAAGGTTGAACTAGATGATTGCTAAAGTTCCTCCCAGCTTCAGATCTATCATCTCTAACTCCCATCTTTCCAAACACACCAGCCAAAGAATTCCTTTAAGTGAATGATTAAGCTAATTTTTTGGAACACATTCTGCTGTTGATGTTTCAGAACTCTTCTCAAAATGAAGAGTTTCAATGAGAGTCCTCATTTTGGAGAGTTATATCTACATAATGCCTCAATCTTTGTTTGGTTCAGTGACTGATGAAATGTGATAAATTTCTATTCAGTAGATGTTAAATATTCCATTGGATGCTGACTTCAATAAGTACTTGTTTTCAATGCCTTCTGTTGTAGGCTGAATATTTCTATGAATTCTTATCCTTACGGTCTCTGGATAAAGGCATCATGGATGATCCCACTGTCAACATTCCATTGCTTGGGACAGTTCCCCACAAGGCATCAGGTTGGTAGTTTTCAACTAAGGGAACGTTATTGTGAAAATAATGAAATGCAGTTTCATGCATTAAACTTTATTTTAAATGTAATTGCTCTTACAATGACTAGAGAATATAGGGTCTGAGAATGTTAGACCATTTGACACAGGTAAAATACATCAGAGATATAGAACTAGAAGAAACTTTTATGCCATCAATTCAAGCTTTTCATTTTACAGATGGAGAAACTAAGTTCAAGAGAAAATGACTTGCTTTAGGCATATAACTAGTGGTAGGGGGAGGGGTGGGGAGAGAATTTAAACCCATATCTTCCTGATTCCAGGGCTAGCATCCTATTTACTATACCATTTTGCTTCTCATTTTAGCTCAAGCCCATTAAGCAAAAAGAGCATGGTAGAAGTGAAAAAAAAAGTTTTACAGCCTCTTAGAAATTTAAGATTCTTCAACACATGTATAAAATAAAGGATTTTTAGTTTCTTAAAGCTTTTGGCTTTCTTTGACTACTGGGTTATTATACAGCATGTCCCAAAAGTCTTAGTGCGGTGTTAAGCTATTACAACTTAAGACTCTTTTGGAAGACTCTATATATACAATAAACAGACATAAATTAATATGGTGGAAGTAAGTTCATAAGGGAGATGTTCAATAAAGGAGCTCTTGGGGTCAGCTAAGGAAGGTTCCTGAGTAGAGTTTTAAATAGCATTTTGAAGGATGGGAGAGATATGGAATGGTGGAAAAGAGAGGGCTACATTCTTCATCTAATGAACCTCCTATGCTTTCCAAAGGACCAACATTTCCTGTCCTAGTTAGTTCCAGTCTAAAACACTTAAGTTTCAAGAGAATCTTAAGCAGAAACATACTTTTTCCTGGCCACATCTTGAAAATACTACAGAGCTGTCTATTTTATTCCACCCAGTTTTTCAGAGATAGGAAAAAGTAGATCAAGTTGACTGAGAATCATTTCCTGGGAAGCATGGCTCCATGAAGCCATGCTAGAGTTTCTTGGCTGTCTTACTAGTCAATTTCTGACTCATGAAGAAAATTGAAAAAACACGTAGACTCCTGAAAGCAGAGATGACCGAGATTAGTACCTTGTTGGCAAGAATAGCCCTGGGGAGTTTTTTTCTGGTCCAACCTACCCCTGCTCTTTGTACCCCCAGTAGCTTACCCCTCACCAGTGGTCTCAGGGAGTTTGTGTGTAGTTATGTCTCCATCTCCATGGAAAATATGCCTTGGGGCTTGAATTGTCTCCCTAAGGTCTTCTATTCCCATCTCTTTTAACTGATTTTGCTTTGAAAGATGATTTTTTTAAAAATTACAATTCTCATGTTATTCATCTCAGAGTGAATAGAATGCTGGGTTTGGAGTCTCTGGGCCTCAGTTTCCTGATCTGTAACATAAAGGGATCAGTCCCTTCCAGATCCAAATTTATGATTTCAGGTGCTGGTATTGCAGCAAGGTGGTGCAGTGGACAAAACACTAGACCTGGAGTCAGGAAGACCTGAATTCCAATCTAGCCTCAGACACTAGCTGTGTGACCCTGGGCAAGTCATTTAATCCTGTTTACCTCAGTTTTCCCATTTGTAAAATGAGCTGGAGAAGGAAATGGCAAACCACTCCAGGACCTTTGCCAAGAAAACGGCAAAATGGGGTCACGAAGAGTCACGAAGGGACTGATCGAGTCACTACATCTCCATTTCCTCATCTGTAAAATAGGTATAATAATAGCACCTACTTCCTAGGATTGCTGTGAAGATCATGTGAGATAATAATGTAGAGTACTCTGCAAGTCCTACAAAGTGCTGTATTTATTGCACTTTATTTTGTTATATTACTTATTATATTCATTGCTATTATTATTATTATTATTATTGTGACTGTTTCTACTAATGTTTTATGTTGCTAAGAACATATGAATGTAAGACACAGAATATTCAGTTAAAATTTAGGGAGTTTAGGGAACTTCAAGAAGGCTGTCCCTGAGCAGGAATCCCCTCTGCCTCTTTCCTGACCAGCACCATTCGATCTCCATCTAAAAACTCTGAGTTATATGGAATTTGTTGGTTACTTACTGAGACAATTTTAACAGGAAGTTGGGGCAGTGCCCTGTAGTGTGGGGAACAAAACTTGAAATCAGGTGTCCTGGGTTCAAATTTCTCCTGTTTCTGTGCCTATCAGTCAGGTTTGTATCTATGGAAGCTAAATTACTTGCTGAATTTTTTAACTTGTTCTCAGAGGGAGAATATTAATACTTGGATTTTGAGCAGTTGCAGGATCATAGATTTAGAACTGGTCATGTAATTATCCCCCTGATTATACAAATGAGGAAACTAAGGCACAGAGATTCTATATAAATCCCCCAAGGTCATGGAGGTAGTAAAAGGCAATAGAGTTTAAACTTGGGGAGGGAAGCGGTTTTATTTTTAACTTTGAATCCACAGTACCTAGTATAGTATCCTGAACATAATTGTTTGGGATTTTTTCTTTGGGGTGGGAGGAAGGAGTATGTGATTTTAATCGGAGTTGGGGAATTCCAAGTATGGAAGTATACCCTTCTTCCTCCTGAACATATCAGCAACTTAAAGTCACTTACAGTCTTAGAGTTATGTCTCATGTCTTATGTCATTTACAGTCTCAGAGGTGATTAAGGCAAAGAGCTGTTAAGTGATTTGCCCATAGTCACATCACTACGTGTCAAGAGGTGGTCTGGAACCCAAATATTCCTAACTCCAAAGATACCTACTAGGGATACATATTCGTAGAATAGTTGAGACTATTTGAATAGTGTTTGGATTATGTATTTATTCTATTATTTTATACATAATATTGTAATATAGTATTGAACAGTATCAAATTGAATTGTATCAAATAGAATTTATAATATATTTGTATCAGACATAAATTCCAAGGCATCCAGGTCTTTATAACGAAGAGAACTTCTGCTCCTTTGAATGAGATGAAGGTAGACACCAAGCATTTTAGAGGGGGGAGGGGGAGAGAATAACTAGTTGAGGAACTCATTCTAATTCCCTTTGAAGTGATGTCTAGGAACAGGTTTGGAGGGCTTCTTGGTCAGATTTAGGACTCCTTTACAGAAATGCAGGTGCAAGGGTTTTATTGGGACCTTATCCCATTCCTCAGAGACCGTAATTGGTACAGGGCAGGTATTCATTAGCCTAATTAGCACAGACTCCACAGTGGAAGCATGTGTAGGTGGACTGAATTATTAAAAAGTAACCAAGTAAGTGTGTCTGTACTCTTAAACATCCAGGTAGCTTTCATTATTCTGCTTAGAACAAAGCACGTGTGCTCTTTTATATCCTCAAAGTGCTTAAGTCCTTAAAAAAAAGTCCCACAGACCCCTATATGTCTAAACCCCCGCACTACAGAAACTCTTGATCTTTAACAATTCCTGAAGGGTCTGCTTTCTGGCATCTGAAAAGAGCAAAAACAGGAACTACAAACTGCAGGGTGGTTTCACTAAAATTATTCCATTGTATAAGAAAAAAAAGATTTAGGGAAAAGAGTGGTGGTCCCTCTTTGGGCACTGTCTCTGTCACCCTGGGAAGCCAACAGAGTACCAGAATCTAAACTGAAGGTTTATAAGAACCTTTTCAATGATACTTTCCATGGTCTCCACTTCAGTATACTAGGTCCATAATAAAACAAGTAGAGAGTGAAAGCTTATGGTGACACCACAGTAGAAAGAAAAGCTTTCTGTGACTGCATGACAAGTCAAGGGCTCTGCATGAGGTCAAAGGTAACAAGTGTGTTGAAGCAGCAAAACTAGAGCCTAGCTGTAGACAAGTGAAGAGGTTTAGATTAGGTAGGGTGGCTAGGTGGTGCAGTGGGTGGAGCACTGGGATTGGCATTAGGAAGACATCTTCCTGAGTTCAAATCCAGCCTCAGACACTTACTAGCAGTGTGACTCTGGATAAATCACTTCACCCTGTTTGCCTCAGTTTCCTCATCTGTAAAATGAACTGGAAGAGGAAAGGGAAAACCACTCCAGTCTCTTTGCCTAATGGGGTCGCAAAGAGTCTGAAAGGACTAAATAACAGTTTTCTGATCCCATTCCCAGCATCCTATCTACTATATAAAACAACCTCAAATAAGATAAATGAATATGGAAGGGCTTACAATTGTAATGCACAATAAAAATGAAAACAATTATTACACTCAAAGCTGAGGCCATAACATCAACCAAGTTATGGTAGATGCTATTTCAGAGTACTTTAATACTTTAAAATTCTGTGGTCTCACCCTCAGATGAAGAGGTAGCAACCTCCCTGACAACTCTACCCCTCATTCCTATAAAATGGCTGAGTAAATACCACCCCCAATGGATAAGCAATAAACTTATACTAAAATTCAGACTTAGAGAAAAGGCATATAATCCAATACTAGACCAGAACTTAAAGCCTTTTCAGCTTGGTAGGACCTCTCAAGAATTTTGCTATGGCCAGCAAGTCTTCATTCTACTCAACAAATATTTATTAAGGGTTTTTGATGTGTAAGGCATGAATTGAAGTAACTAAGTTGAAAAACAGTCCCTCATTCAAGGGACATTGTGTTGGAAAATATAATACATAAATGGGATAGGAATAGGGGTATAGGACCTGGATAATGTAACTTGAGGGGATGAAATGTTCTACTACTAGGGCATTAAGAGAAGGTTCCTAGTTCTTGGGGTACCTTGAAGAATTTTTGAAGGAAGCAAAGGATTCCCAGAGAAACTAAGGTGAAGAGGATAGTATTTCGGATATTGTTGTTGGGAGCAACTTTTGCAAAGATCGTGACTGAAGGTCAAATTTAGGGAAACATTTGAGATAGAAAAAACAGTCTGGGAAAGAGGATAACAGAGTAGAGCCTTAGTGAAAATTCCATGAAACTAATCTACCAGAAAAAGGAGAAATGATGTATTGGGGCTAATCTTAATTTCAGTGACTGAGAGGTCATGCAAATCGACATTTGTGCCAGCATATGGAGTTCACCTAACCTAGAACCTCTGGAAGATGGATCTGGGAGTGAGTCCTGCAGCATGTTACTATCATAACAATCATTCAACTGACTGTTTACCTCATCTGCTTTTGAACACATCTGTAAAAATGAGTGAATTAATTGATGTTACTAACATCTGTCCACATGTCTTACCAGAGATTTTTGGTTAACAACAGCCAGGATATCCTTGGAATTTGACAAAGTGGTAGACAGAGAGAAATTAGACCAAGAGTTTTCTTGGATCTTGTGCCCCTTTCACCAAGGAAGGTCTAAAAACTCCAAGAAACTGATGCTGCAATGCATTAATAGTGCCAGATAAGATGGAAACGGGAAGTTAAATAAAGTCCAGAGGGGAATAAAAGATATATTTAGAAAGAAAGTGACATAATTAGCAATGAGATGAAGATGGGGAAGAGTCTAAAATATGTGTTTTAAAATATCCTATCAGATCCAGCCTACCTTCTAATGTTTCAATACTACTGATACGTTCATGAAAAACTGAATCAAATTTTTCACAAAATGAATTGCATTTTAAGTGTACTGGGGGAAATTTCTTTTTTTAAGAGTACAAACAATGCATTCATTTCTATTAAACAAAATCTTCCTGTCAGTCCATCATTCCAGTCTATTGAGATACTTGGAAATTTTGATTCTCTCATTCAACTTAATAGTTATCCTTGCTTCCAACACCCATTTCCCCATCAAGAAATGCATTATCTACGCATTTGATTAACAAAAATTGTTATCCAAATCACTGATGAAAATGTTGAACCAAAGGGGTTTAAGTTATAAAACTAGGCACTCGACTTTATGTTGCCAAAGTATGGCAACTAGATGGTGCAGTGGATAGAGTGCCAGGCTTTGAGTCAATAATATTTATCTTCCTGAGTTCAAATCTGGTCTCAGACACTTACTAGTTGTGTGACCATGGGCAAGTCACTTAACCCTGTTTGCCTCAGTTTATTCATCTGTAAAACAAGTTGGAGAAGGAAATGGCAAGCCACTATAGTATGTTTGCCAAGAAAATCCCAAATGGGGTCATGAAGAGTCAGACACAACTGAAAAACAACTCCACAACAAAAGCAATAATTTTCTGAGAAACAAAGCAAAACCAGTCTTTCTAATGAAATCCATGCTTTATAACCTATCTGGGCCTGACAGTAATTACATTCCCCTTTAGCACGTTCTTTGTTACATCACCCCACACACAGACACTAGGAGAAATCTCAGCTCAACTTAGCCCAACTCAATCCAACCCAACCTAATTCAATTCAACAATTTGGGAGTTCAGTGTCTTGAGACTGTCAAGAGATCTTAGGCTCCACTGAGAAAGCCAGTGTTTCTAGGACTAGAGAAGTGATCAATTCCATAGCACTCTCCCCTGGTCACTCTGCATCAGCAATGTTCTATCCTGTCCTGGATATCACTTTAGAGAAAGAACATTGACCAATGCAGAGTTTCAAGAGGAAGACAAGTGAAAACATGACATTCTTTTGATAGAACAGGGAGTTGGTCAGCATAGGGAAAACTTGAGGAGGGGGCAGGGAGCAATGATAGTGGTTTAAAGGTATTTGAAGGACCAACAGATAGAGTGAAGAGACAACTTTAGATATAATGGATGAAAACAATGTATATGTCTTAGATTTATGTGAGAGTAGGAAGGACGGCCAGGAGAGGTGATGTGGGCCACCTCACTGACTGTTTTTAGACAAGGGCTAGATGATCTCTTGTGAGCCAGCAGGATGTAGCAGAATGAGTTGGACTAGATGGCCTCTAATGTCTCTTCCAGCTCTGAGATTTGGTGATTCCATGATTCAGCAAGGCACTTTGCTAGGCACAAAGAGGGCTGCCCATTGCCCTCAGCTGCTGCCCTACTGTTTTGCTTGGGGAGAGAACATTTAAAAATCATAACATAGGAGTAGAGGTGGCACAGTGGATAGAGCACCAGCTCTGGAGTCAGAAGAACCTGAGTTCAAATATGGCCTCAGATACTTAATAGCTGTGTGACTCTGGGCAAGTCACTTAACCCTTGTTTGCCTGCCCCCCAAAAGAATAACAATGTAATTCAAGGACAAAGAAAGCGCTAACGAATAGGGGAATCAGCAAAGGCTTCCTATAGGAGGTGGCAGCTCCTTGAAGGAAGTTCCTACTTCTAAGAGGCAGAAGAGAGGAAGGAGTACATTCCAGGGATGGGGGATGATAAGAGATGGAATATTGAGTTTGGGGAACAGCAAGTAGGTCAGTCTGGCTACAAAAAAAGAGTGTGTGAATGGGAGTAATACGATGAAATATGTCTGGAAAGGTGAGCTTGAGCCAGACTGCAAGGAGAATGAAAAACTAGCCTAAGGCATTTCATTTTATTCTAGGAGTAAGAGGGAACCACTGAAGCTGCTAGAAGAGGGGCTGATCATTGACAGATCTACGCTTCAAGATGAATTTTTTTGTTGTTGAGGTTGTTTTGGAGGCAATTGGCGTTAAATGACTTGTCCAGGGTCACACAGCTAATAAGTGATTGAGATTGGATTTGGACTTAGGTCTTCCTAACTTCAGGATGGCTGCTGTATCCACTGCACCCTTAGGAAGGTTATTTTAACAGCCACATAGATGTCAAAGGGGAGAAACTGGAAGCAAGGAGACCAATCAGAAAACCATTACATTGACCTACAGTAGAGACATGACAGCCTGAACTAGAAGGATGATCAATCAATCAATCAACATTTATTAAATGACTACTACATGCCAGGCACTGTACTAAACACTGGGCATATGAAAAGAGGCAAAAGACAAGTCACTACCCTCAAAGAGCTTACAAACTAGTGGGGTAGACAGTATACAATTGTATATTGTCTACGGAAGAATGTATACAAAATAAGCTATATATAGGATAAATAGTAAATAATCAATAGAGGGAAAGCACTGGAATTAACAAGGTGGGGAAGGCTTCTGTAGAAGGTGGGATTATAGTTGGGACTAAAAGGAAGCCAGGGATGCCAGTAGTCAGATTCATGATCACAAGAATGGATGGTCTTGTGAGGGAAGAGAAGGGGATGGATGGGAGAGAAATTATAGAAATAAATTTGAAAGGCGTGTCAATTGATTGGCTATGGGGGAGAAGTATAGTGGTTAAGTCTATTGGCGAAATGTAAAAATTCCCTCTGTAATTCAAATAATCCCCCGCCTCCTATTTTTTTTGCTATTTTATAAGTAGAGGTTTTCATATATCATTTTTATAAAAAAGCAAGGTATAGTTCCATTGGGATAAATTCCATCCTTGAATCCCCAAAACCAATTTTGGTTTTATATTTTCTTTTTAAATTGTTGCTGTTTCTTTTTTTTTTCTCTTTCATGTAATCAGTTATTTACACTACTCAAGTCTCAAAGATTAAGGGAAACTAAAATTACCTATTACTCTGAGAACTGTACTCTAATGAATGCTGACAATATCAATGTCCTGAGATGTTCTTTAGGTTTCTAAATACATTGGGAAAGCCTTGGCCCTGGCTTGCAGACAGTGCTTTATAGAAAAGCATAGCCTGGTTTCCAGTTCCATTTCTTTTTATAAATGTAAGCAAAGAGTTTTATGAAAACGCTAAAGGGAAAGAATTTGCCTTCATCTGAGATAATTTTCCTGAGCTTGGCAGTGATGAATCAGGCTGACAGAAACTAAAACCAAGGGAAATTCTGGGAGGACTGAACTTGAAGTCAAAGGATCTGAGTTCAAACAGAAGCCCTGGCACTTATTACTTATGTGACTTTGGAAAAGTCACTTGGCCTTTCTGCCCTCAGTTTCTCCATCTGGAAAATTGGGTAGGGGACAGATAATATCTAAAGTCCCTTCCCAATCAAGATCTACGATCCTGGAGTATGTTATTTGCTGGGAAATGTCTCTTTAGGAGATCTCATTTTTGTAAATAGAACAGGTTTCTTTCAACAAGTTGATTTTTCATAGTTTCAGAGCTGCAAAAGGCTCTTAGATATAATCTAATTCAGCTTCTTTGCATTTTACCAATGAAGAAATTAAGGGGTTACATGAGTTGCCCAAGTTACACAGGTAGTAAATGCCAGAGCTCATGTTTGAATTCAGTTCTCTGATTCAAGATCCAATGTTTTTTTTTCCCATCATCCCATGGTTGGGATGGATTAGCAGATTTTGAAGATTTAAATGGCCAGTTTCACCCTTTTGCAGATTCTACAAGATGGTGACACAGGATTATATGTAGCTCAGTAGTAAGAGTAGGGTTGGATATTTAGATATATCAGCTGAGAGATGATCATTGAATCCATTATAGCTGATCAGATCATTGTAGCACCAATGCGACATACTGCCTACCGTGTCTATGAATATGTCAGCACAGTTCTGAATTGCAAAATATAACAGATTCTCAAATGGAAGACAGAACCAAAACATTTATTCAAATACCAGAAAGCCAAATCCATCATAGCAACAAAGAAATGCATCATAGTAACCAAAAAGTCTATACATATTATCAGGCCTTCCCACAAACACTCACAATCCTAGCTGCCTGCTTCCTCTCTCTCTCTCAGCTCTGACTGGTCTGACCAACTACTCTCAGCTCTGCTCTAGCTCTGCCTCTTCCTGCTCCACCCATTCAGCAAGCTCCTCCCACCACATGTAACAAGTTTCCATGTGATTTAAGCAGGTCACATGGGCCTATTAATGGATGGGAAAAATCTTCAAATGAAGCGAAAAAAATACACTAACAATGCAATCACCAAGTGAAATAATAGAAGAAAAGAAAAGAGGGCCCAAGATAGAATCTTGGGGGATATTCCCAGCTGGTAGATGTACTATGAATGAAGAACTAGAAAAGGAATCTAATATGGAATCATCAGATCGGTAGGGAGGTGAACCAGGCTAGAGTGTCATATATATCTTTTGCCAATGAATTCAGGAAAATTTCATGAATGATCATCATTAATAAAGTCAGACCAACTGAATGAAAAGTCTGGTAAAGAAAGAGATCTGGATTCAGAGTCAGAAGATATTGGTTCAGATACAGGCTCTGCTATTTATTATGACTTTAGGCAAGTCACTAAGCCTCAGTTTCCTGTCTGCAAAATGAGTTGTTAGGACTAGATGATATCAAAGGTCCCATCTAAATCTGATACCTTAAGATGTAGGTGCTATACTTGTCATTTTTACAGATGAGGAAACTGAGGCAATAGAAGTTAAGTGATTCACCCATGGTCACACAGCTGGTAAATGTCTGAGGCTGTATTTGAACTCATGTCTTCCTGACTCTAGGTCTAACACTCTATGCATTTTGCCACTTTGTACAGTCATTTCAGTCACGTCCAACTCTTTGACTCCATTTTGGGGTTTTCTTGGCAAAAATACTGGAGTGGTTTGCAATTTCTTTCTCTAGTTCATTTTACACATGAGGAACTGAGGCAGAGTTAAATGACTTGCCCAGGGTCATACAGTTAGTTTTTATCTTTGTAATTTTTTAATGGGAATTTAGTGATGTTTCATAGGATAATTAGAAACACCCTGAGTTTTTATAAAATCTGAGTTGGAAGCAACTCAGGCATTCTTAATTTGGGATCCAGAGAGAGAGAGAGAGAGAGAGAGAGAGAGCGGATTTAAACACAGGAAGATGAATCTTCCTGATTCCAGGCCTAAAACTTTATCTATGGGTCACCTAGCTTCTATATTGTATGGCTTTATGTGAAGTTTGAAACATCCAAGAGTTAGGACTAAGGTCCTTTCCAGTTCTATCTTTGTGAAAGTAGCAATGGTCAGGAAGATCTGCCATTGACAAATGGGCCTTCATAAAAATAGTGTCATTACAAGCTTGGGAACAATTTAATTTAAAATTCTATTTACTTGATACTCTCCATGTCCTGTAGCTAGCAAATACTTGTTTCCTGTTCCTCTAATCTCTATAATTCAGCTCAAGTAAGGGGCTAGGCCCCCATGACAAGAAGTCCATAGAAGAACTATCTGAGCCCCTAGTCACACTTACAATCATTTTGATTCTACAGTTAACGAACTCAAGAAGGGCACCATTTTTCATTCATGAATTCCTTCTGCTGGTCATTTCCTCCTAATACCCAAACCTTGGGTCACCTCCACAATACATCTTTTCTACTGAGTACTCATCAACCAGACTAAAATTTAATTGGGAAATGTTTTTGAAAATAATAAAAAATACACTAGAACATAGATAATGTTAACCTGTGATTTTTTAAGTCAATATGCTGCCTGTAGGAATCCTAATGTACAGTTTATTGGCCTGTTTCTATTTGAGTTTGACACCACTGGTGTAGTGGATAGAAAACTAGCCTCAAATTCGAACATGAAATTGCAAAGAATCATTATCCCTGCAACCATGTTTTCAACTATTGATTTTCTGAGCAAAACCAGCCCAGCCTATCAGTACATTTTTGCAGATTTCAAAGAAGCAGGACCCAAATGAATGGGATTTCAATGTAATGTGAGCATTTCTTGCTTTAGTCTGCATCTCCCATTCCAACATTGCTAGAGAATTAGAACCAGACTAACATTTTTTAGTATTGTCATAATTTTTCTTGGTTTTTCTTTTAGTTGTTCAAGTAGGATTCCCATGTCTTGGAAAACAAGATGGAGTGGCAGCATTTGAAGTGAATGTTATCATAATGAACTCTGAAGGCAATATCATCCTCCAAACTCCCCAGAATGCCATCTTCTTTAAAACATGCCAACAAGGTAAGGATTGAGTAAAGACTACTGGGTACCTCAATATAATCTGGGTTAAGGGGAACTTACATTGTATCTAACCCATTCTAATTTTCTTTATAGAATATCATAGTTAACTACTATTATGTTATCTACTAGGTCTTTTTTTTTTCTTCAAAAAAGTTGTATTTTTTTTTTAAGTTTTCACAACGCTCTCCAGTGCACTAGCTAAAAAGCACTGGGACATTAGAAGCTACATTTTGTTGTAGAGTTCTGACCTGGAATCAGGAAGACCTAAATTCAAATTCTTCTTCTTATTACATATGTGACAGCTATGTAATCCTGGACTAATTTCAGATAACCTAGCTATACAACATTTTTGTTTTAGTTTTTTTAAAAAATAGCTTTGAGATCCTACCTGCTTTCAGTACTGACTAATGAACAGAAGCATTTCCTATTATGTAGGAGGATCAGAAGTTCTATTTTCAGATGAAGAAACCAAAAGATAAATTCATTTCCCAAAGATTTGAACTCAAAAGAAATTTGAGATGTCATCTAATCTAAAGCCCCATTTTGCAGATGAGAAGAGTGAGGCCCAGAGGGTTTAAGTGACATGTTTAAGGTCACACAGGGAATGTGATAGAGAGCCAAGATGTCAAACCAGGTCCTCTGACTTCACATCCAGTAGTATTTCCTCTCTGTCACACTTTCCTCTTCTTTGCTATATGACCATTAATAAAAATTCATTCCCCACTGTCTCAGGAGGAAAGTACCTGAGTGTGCATCTCATATTCATTGAACATGCAAATAGTGGGGGTTGGGGAGTGGGGAAGGGATGACCAAATAAAGGATAAAAGTAAGAAGAGCTTTGCCATGCAAGTTTGTAACCAGCATTTTGTATATCACATCTTAAGAAAGAAAGCAAATCAGGAAGTTGAAGTGGTAGATGCCCAAAGGCAGCGTATGAAAAGAAGCCTGGAGCCATGAGAATGAGCAGAGAAGCATGGGGATGTATGTGATTCAGGGCCACTGCTCTACATCTCCTGCTGCAGCAACGATTTCCAGTCTTTAGGGCTGTGCAAGTCTATCCTCATTTTTTGGATTTTGTGACACTCATGTTTCCTATCTTTGCTTCCCTGTTTCCTCTAAAACTACTGAATGGCATGTTTTTATCTTTGTAACTTATTTTTTAATGAGAATTTTGTGATGCTTCATAGAATAATTAGAAACACCCTGAGTTTTTGTAAAAATCAGAGTTGGCTATTTTTATCTTCGAGCAGGAGTTCTTAATTTGGGATCCATGGAAGAGACAGACAAAGAGAGAGACAGAAAGAGAGACAGACAGAAACAGACAGAGAAATGTATACAGAGATAGATATAAATATAGGTATATAAAGATAGAGATATAGAGATGGGTAGAAATACAGATGGATAGAGAGAGAGAGAGAGATTTATGTATCTTTGTGTATCTGTACATATATGTATGCATATGTAAATATATACACATCAACGTGTGCACATGTGTATGTGCACATATACACATATGTGTGTGTGCATACATATATAGTGTGTGTCTGTATATGTGTGCATGTGTAAACACACACACAGATTTATGTATGTATATCCTAAGTGGCTCAGTGGATAGAGTGCTGGGACTGAAATCAGGAAGACTGGAGTTCAAACCTAATCTCAGACAATTACTAGCTTTATGACCCCGTACAAGTCACCTAAACTGTATTTGCCTTAATCATTTAGAGAAGGAAATGGTAAACCATTCCAGAATATTTTCCAAGAAAACCCAATAATGGGATCACGAAGAGTCATACACAATTGATCAATTAAACAATAATAGCAATCTGTGTGTGTATATATATGTACTTATAGATAGATAGCTGAATATTAACATAACTGGTTGCCTTTGTATTGCTAAAACTTTTATATTATGAATTTAAAATATTATTTTGAGAAGAGATCCACAGGCTTCACCACACCATGGCTGAAGAGTCTGTTCCATTACTCTACCTTACAGCCTACCCAGAGGATGGCTGCCTTGATAAGCCTTTCCACTCTCCACTCCATAGTGTTACTGCTGAAATTGAAGGCCAAGGGGGAAAGTGCCCAGAATATAGGTACAAAAAGGTTGCTATGGAGTAGCATTCCATAGGTTAATAATATATTTAGAACTTGAAGGCAACTAAGATGTTATATAGCCCAGACCTCTCATTTTACAGACAGAAAAGCTGAGGTCCATGGAGGTCAAATTACAGTTGTAATTAGTGGTAGAATCAGGATTTCCACTGAGGTTCCCTGCCTTCAAATCCAGTACTTTTTCCACTGAATCAGTTTATTATTCTAGTGATTTTAATGAAATTTTTAACTTTGGTTTAGCTTTTGCAATTTTGAATTGAGAGTTTATTTCTCTGGATTTAAGGATTTGAATTCCTATTTGGAAAGAAGGGCACAGTGCCATGACCAAAAACAACTTAATAAGACAGAACCAATTTTTAATGGAAAATTCCAAAAAGATGTTTTAAACACTTGTAAACATGCTGTTTCACTTCTTCTCCTTCCAGTTTCCTCTTTTTCAATTGTTTTCTGAAAACCTTTAAAAGACCCATATTATAGAAGACACAGAGAAATCTATTTTTGCCCCTTAGAGAATACCAGTCTAGTTCTACATAAGCTCTCTTTCCTCCATTTTTGTTATCATGAATAAAGCCTCTTGAAAGACAAAGGAATACTCAAATTATATTACACTTGTGTAGTTTAAACAGTACACTGCTAGAACTAAAATAATAAGAACAGTAGTTAGTATTTGTTAAGTCTGCAAAGTGCTTTACAAATATTATCTCAATGTATCCTCACAACAACCCAGGAGATGATACAATTATTGTCACCATTTTAAGGTAGACAGAGGCTAAGTGACTTGCTCCAGGTCACATAGCTAAGTGTATGAGATTAGATTTGATTTCAGATATTTCTGACTCCAGGTTTGGCCTTCTATTTACTCCACCACCTCATATGTTTCAAATAATATCTAGCAAGAAATTTTAAAGCAATAGATATGGACTTTTTAATGATGTGAAGGTAAAATTACATTCAATTAAGGTACAATATTTCAAACTATGATACATATTCTGAGGATGGGAAGACATGATGGGCCTAAGACTCTCTAAGGGAAATATAAACCAATGGATCAAATTGTTAGCTATTTTTAAATACAACTCCCACATAAATATATCCATTTTTTTAAGTAAAAGCAAAATTTAAATCGAAATCAACAAAAGCAAGACGGCAAAATCACTCCAACTGATGGAAACTCTAGTCCAAGAACTACTTAATATGGTAGGTGTAGATGAAATTAAATTTGAGTCAGGACACGACAAATTTCAGGGTGTCCCTGTTAGTCTGTAGACACTTATGAGCCAAATAACTTTATAGTATTTATTTGCTTGTTGCATTTTGACAGAAAATATATAATTTCAATGCTAAACAATCTTTCTGTGTAAGTTAAAAGGTACCACAATGTCTGCCATTTTTCTTAAGATCATTTTTTGAGTACAATATAATAAACTAATTTTTAAAACAACAATAACTTCTTAAAAATTGAAATGACTTGAAAAGAGTATTTATAATTGTTTGAAATTTCCAACAATTAAATTTCAATTCAATTGTCAAATATTTTATGGTCTTTCAGTTTTAAAAACTGAAATAAAATACCTTCATGATAAATAAATATCTAGTTTGAAGGAAAAGGCCACTACAGTAACTAAAACTGATACAAAGATAATAAAGATAGCTTAAGTAGTAGAAATAAACTTGAAGTAAAAAGCCCAAATCCAGAAAATGTGATCTATTATATTTATCATTGAAATTTACAAATACTATTATTAATAGAGAGGAAAACTATTCCTTCCTTTGTGTGAATGCTTTTGCTGCAGCTAGCACAAAACTTAATGAATTCAAAAGATATTTTGAAAGAATATATAGAGAATATGTTAGCAAGAAACTATAATTTTCCTACAGAAAACCAGTCATTTGCAAAATCAAACTTTTTCAAAATCTGTGTCTGTAACCTCAAAAGGACTGCTGGTGTGATCAAAGTTGCTTATAGTATCATTAAGTTTAAAAAGCCTCATTTTGATAGAATAAACATAGTAGTGCTATCTATCAATATAATTAAAACAATATTTCTCAAAACAAGTGCAAAGTAGCTCTACTTGTATACAATATGGAAGGAAGGAGAATTGTCTTCATGTCTGACAATTAATTGACAAATTAAACCATTCCTATTTTACATTGCAAATGGATGAAGTAACAGATGTAGTTAAACATGCTTTTTGGTTATGTAGGCGTGATATATTGTTGAAATTGATGTTGGGAGGAAAGGTTTATTACTTTGTAAGTCTATTGATGGCAATGACAAATTAAGATATATTTTCAACATAACTGATGAATTTTTTAATGGAAAATTATGTATTGTGGGAGAATTGCAATCTTCACTGATGGAGCCCAATGTCAGGAGGAAATACAGCTCTGCAAACACTAATTAAAATAGTCCTTTATGCAATTTGGAAGTGTATGCTTCATAGAAAACCATTTGTGTTGATAAATATAATCAAGAAGCCATACAGTTTTCAAGTTGTTATAAGGGTGATCAACTTTATTTTTTTAAGTCTATTAAAAAAGAAGGCTCTTTACAAAATTGTGCAACAGTATAAGGCCAGTAGGGCACGTAGCATTTCTGTATTATTGCAAAACATGCTAGTTTTCTTGAGCCAAAGTACTTTGAAGGTTCTTAGAGATAGTCATAACAATGAATCATATTTATTGTATATCAGAAATCTCCTCCTCAAAGTTGTAGATTTGTTGAACCTTTTCTTTAAACTGAGGGATGTAAATAAATCGGTAACTTCCTCAAATTGGTCCTTCCTCTGTTCCAAAAAGATAAAGCAACAGCCTTTATAGAACAAATTAGAGCTGTGGCTAATAATTTTGCAAAATAATATTTTCATATGCTTTACAATTTTTAAATATTTGGCCTGCAAATTAAATGGGAGAAAATAAAGGAAGGATTTATAAATCACTTTAGAAGTAATTTTATCATTTTATTTTAAGTCTGAATTTCTAAATATGAATAGATAAGGAACATATTTGCCATGCAAAATAATGAAACATTTGCAGAAACACACAGGATCACAAAATTCAAGAGTTAGAAGGGATCTCAAGTCTAATCTAAGGACTCTCCTTCCACTCTACCATGCCTGACAAGTGGTCATCTGGAGTATGCTTGAAGATTTACTATCGCCTCTTATAGCAGTCCAATCTACATTGGAACAACTTTAGTTATTAGGAACTTTGCTCTGACATTAAGCCTAAATTTGATTTTTTTGCAGCTACATTGCTTCTATATCTACCTTTTGGAGACTAATAAAATGTCTTATCCCTCCTTCACATGATAATCCTTCAGATACATGAAGATAGCTATAATGTCTCCCCTGAGTCTTCTGAGGCTAAACATTCCTGGTTCCTTCAACTAATCCACTTTTGGACTTATTCTGTATAAAGGAAGAATAGTCCATAGACTTGTTTTGGGATAGCTCCTTGAAACAGAAAATCTTTGGATAGTTTGGCTATGGATACATAAAGAGTTCTTTGGTTTATCAAATAAAATCAAGCATATTTTATTATTGTTTATAAGTTCTTATTTGTGTGAAATAGCATGTTTTGTAACAGTTATAAAAATGTTGATCTCAACAAATGGCTGAAAAAGAATTATGAGTATCATGAATGATGTCACATTTTGGGAAGTTTTACATAGAAAAAACTCAATCACATTAATGCTATTGTAATGGTCATTATTTTTACAAATTATAAATGAAACAGGGGCCATGACAAACATATGTAGCAGGTTTTTCAAATTGGTGATCCATATGTAGCCTAAGTGCAGTCATTACCCCTCTCCATCTGCTCCTTGACTTGGTATTTTATTCATTCATTATTTAGGTTCTAAGGAAATCAAGGAGCATGTTTGGATATATCCTCATGAGCTTATTAAAATGGCAAAATATCCATCATTAATCAATCAATTATCTCTGAGCTACCAACCCAAATATTACTTATTTAAAAAGTGAAGAAAACTCTTTTCCCATAAGCTTCATTCATCTGTTTCTATATACATTATGCATATGTGTATGTGTGTTTGTGTATGTATATATTCAAGTACGTGTATATATATGTATGTGTATATGTGTACGTATATATATATATATATACATATATCAATCCCTCATCTCCTTTTCTTAAACAAATATTAAATTTATTGGCTATACAAACAATAAATTAAATAATAAAGATACAAATAGTTAATTACAACATAGCAGCTATAAGTAAAATTACAGTCAGAGTCAACTCTAACCATTATAACTACTGCCAATTTTTAAATTATGAAAACATAGTTCTCCCATCCAGTTTGCTCAGGATAGGTGCCAAAGTGATTTAAAAATTCTCTTTATAATGTTTCTTTACAAGCTAAGAGTCTTACAGGAGGGAAGTCCTCTTAGTTCTTTATGGTTGCGCCTCACCCAATGTCTCTTCAAGTAGGGCAGCTGAAGCAGACTAGACTCACTATGAAACTGACCTTCTCTTCACTCCTCACAGTAAAGAGCTAAACAGTAACCCCTCAAGATTCCATTCTTCCTTAAAGCTACAGGAAAAGTATCCAGAGCCATTATGGGGGGGGGGGGGGAGGCGGTGCTATTATATTATACTTCTCATAGTCCTTCTCCAGTTAAATAAACTCCTTGAAGGGGGGAATGTCTGAATGCAAATTGTATTTGCATTCCTAATGCTTAGCAGAATGCCTGGCATACAGTAGGTAATTTAATAAATGCTTGTTGATTGATTGATTATTGCATGGGATGGATATAAGGTTGACAGACTTCATTTATGAATTCTTCCCATCTCATTTGGCTTCTTCCTTGCTATCAAGAAGACTGCTAGATGCAAAAGAAAAGACAATTGTGTATTTAAAAATATAAACACTTTTAGTTAAATAAAGGGGACAGTGACTGCATATTTCTGTTAATATTTGTACAAGGAAATGAATGGAATTTGAAACTGAAATGTCATTCCAGCTTCCAAATACAAATATTTGTATTTAGAAACTATGTAATTCAATCCAACATTTTTAAAGAGAACACTGTTTTGGATGGTAAAAGGCTCATACTTTTCCTTCCTTCTTTCCTTGCTCTGTTCTCTGTCATAAGTTAGAATGGGTAAAGTTTCATATATTGAAGGAGAAGTGTGTGTGATGGAGAATGAAAGTGGGTGGGAAGAATGAGAGGTACAAGCAAAGATACAGGAAAACTAATATATGTCATTGTCAAATGGATTATTACTATTGATACCAACAAGAAAATGAAAGCCTCAGATTCTTTTCATGTTGGGTATGAGTCACCTAACTTTTTAATGCATCCAGAGCCTTAATGTTAGAATTATTTCTATTTGCTCAAGCTGAATGCCCAGGAGGGTGCAGAAATGGAGGCATCTGCAATGAAAGACGTGTCTGCAAATGTACCGATGGATTCTACGGGCCTCACTGTGAGAAAGGTAGGAAAGATCAATGTCTCACTGCTTTTTTCTTGTCTTGGTATTCCTGGGACACCAGTAGAGTTGCAGGCACTGGGTAGGCACTTCACAAAGCTTTGCTGATTGACTGATCTTGGTTTCTTTCTTTCTTTCACGTAACTTGTCCATGACATAGTTGTATATAAAGAGAGACTCAGAGATACTATAAATATACCTTCTCTTGTTTTAAGTCACTTAACTGTAATCACTTCAGTGTGCATTAATAAAATCTCAGAAAATCACAGAAAGTCTATGTGGGAAATGGAAATTCTTTCCTCAAACAACTATGGCTGTTGACTTCTTCAGTCACTTGTGTAATAGTAAAACTGGAAGACCATAACTCCATTTGGTCCCACATGCCATCATTAAAGCACCTAAGGATAAGCTTATAGGGCTATATAATACATTAGGGATTTTCTTCAATCCTGTGAACTGTTAACAAGCCACTCAGTCTCAAGTTGAATATTCAATAATGTTCATTTCCACTTTTTCAAAAGTAGCTCTAGTCACCAATATCTAACCATACATCATAAAATGGTTATGGGTCTGAGAGTTGATAAGCACCATTAAATGTTTAATGCACATTCCACCTTTGGGGGAAAATGGTTTGTTTAAAGGCTCTTTTATGAAAAAAATAACCCAACAACACAGAGGAACAACATGGTAGAGTGACTAGAAAGCCCACTTCAGAATCAGAAATCATAATTATTGTATGTGACTTTGGACAAGTCACTTAACTTCCTAGTACCACAGGAAATTTTCTAAGATGTTCAGTTGCAGAGAAGGTGCCTATTTTTTTTTCTTTTTTTGAGGCAATAGGGGTTGTGACTTGCCAAAGGTCACATAGCTAGTAAATGTCTGAGGGCTGGATTTTAACTCAGGTCCTCCTAACTCCAGAGCTGGTACTCTATCCACTGTACCACCTGGCTGTCCCCCTATTTCATTTGATAGAGAGAGTGTTCTCATTGGGAGTTCCAAAAAGCCAATAAAATCACAGATGAGATCCAAAAAAAGAGAAAAGGAAAAAGCCACAAACAAGAAAATAACTGATCATTACAAATGTTTAATTATTAACTCATTTGGCCAAAGAAAACTTTTTCATTATTAAAAACATGAAGTATGAACATTTTGTATTCTTTTTCTTGGCATTTTAATTGGGGAAGGATGACTTGGATGTTTACAGTAAAGATTATAGAAATAATTCGGCAAAAAGATATGTACCTAACTTGGAGACGAGAATGTATTAAGCTCCTGATATGTGTCAGATTCTGTGATTAAGCTGCTGTTCTGATGGAAAGATCTGTGAATTCTCTGAAATCTTGAAAATGATGGAGATTGTATCAATAACATTATTTCCACCAGAAAAACTCTATCTGATTGCAACCTACTTGACACTTAAACTTTTAGGGTCAGAACAAATAAACAGGTCTGTTACTAATTTAGCAAAATGGCCATGCTCTCAAATCTTATTTGCCTTTCTTCATGATTCTCTCTTTCATTTAGCACTCTGTGCACCACGATGCATGAATGGTGGTCTCTGTGTTACTCCTGGCTTGTGCATCTGCCCACCTGGATTCTACGGTGTAAATTGTGAAAAAGGTAATACTAATTATTGTTTTAGAATAGCAATTTATTTAATGACTAAAAAAAGATTTAGACATTTTATTGATCCTCATAGTGAGAGGCAAACAGTGGTTCCAGGGGTGAGGAACCTGTGGCCTTGAGGCCACATATGATCCTATAGTTCCTCAAGTGTAACCCTTTGACTGAATCCAGACTTCACAGAATAAATTCCTTTAATAAATAAATAAATCTGTGAAATTTGGATTCAAAGAGCCACAATTGAAGACCTAGAGGACCACAGGTTCCCCATCCCTTGCATTATCCTAGAAGAGATTTACCACTCAGTCACATGAAGCAACTTGTCTCCTTCTCGGAGTCTTTTTAGGATAGTTTTTCATTCATGTCATTTTTATTAAATAAGGATATCCCTTAGGGCTATGCCCTGGTCCGTTTTCTCTTTTCGCTTTATTCTATCTCATTTGCTGATCTCATCAGTTTCCATGTGTTAAACAATCGTACAAAATCCACTTCTTGAATTTCCCATATCTGGATATCGAGCCCTGGACTCTCTTCTGAGCTCCAGGTCTATATCACCAACTGCCATTTAGACATCTCAAATTGTGTGACTCATAAACCTCTCAAAATAAGAAAAAAAAAACAGAACTCATTCTCTTCTTCCTTCCCTACCCCCAATCTCCCTTTAAGTCTAAACTTTCCTATAATTGTTGAGAATAATCTTTCCAGTGATCCATGCTCATAAACTTGATGGCACCTTTGCCCTGATTCATTATTCTCATTCATCTCACATACCCAATCTTCTGCCAAGTCTTGTCATTTTTACCTTCATAGCATCTTGTGTATATGTCCACTTCTCTGCATTCACACAGCTGCCACTCTGGCACAGTCTACATCACCTCACACCCAGACAATTGCAATTCAGTATTTCTTAAATGGGGACTCCTGCCATTAATTTTTTCACTCTCTTGTGTAATAGAGAAAAGATCTTTTCAATATTATGTTCCTTAGTGGCATGAAATTAATGTTTAGGAGTCATACATTCAAAGGTTAGTGTCATCTCTCTTCCTACTCTACATTACTGAAAGTCATACTCCTGGGTAACTTGTTTGCATAAATGTGATTTTATTGGCTTGGTTAGCCCAAAAGACAATCAACTGAATATTTTGTGTGCACATGTGTTTTTCCTTCAGCTGTCTTTCAGTCATCAGTGATGCTCAAGCATTGTTGAAAGAGTATCTACCCTAGAAACTCAGAACATTAACTTTTTGGGAATATCTCACCTCTTGGATTGAAGATTTTCCTACTTTGCTTTTAGCTCACATTAGACTGTTCTCTGGAAAATCTTGTGAAATTCCACTTGGCCCCTCTATAGAAGCTGGGAGCATTAAAAATGGTGTTCATCTCCTCAAACAAAAGGGGCTTTTATTATTCAAAAAAGGGGATAAAAGAAGCTTTTGAAAAGTTTCATTTCAGAGTTGGCATGAAATTAGTACCTCCTCCATATATGAAGAAATGTTAATAGGTAACTCCTTAGCTTTTTGAGTCATCAGAAATAAATATCACATTGCTTGTCTTTTCAGTTGATAGGGGAAGGGATGGGAGGGAGGAAGAGAATTTGGAACCCAAAATTTGAAAGGAAAAGAATGCTAAAAATAAATAAATCATCAGTTGAAAAATATATTTTTTAAAAAAATGAATACAGAGAAGTATGGGAAAGCTTAAATGATCCAATACAAAGTGAAGCAAGTAGGATCAGGAAAACAACATATACAATGATACAATGGAAATGGAAAGAACTCCCCAAGAATACAGTAAAATTAAAATGATTAAGCCTGCTCCCAAAGAAGAAACATATGACTGTATCTCCCTCCGTTCATTGTAGAAATAGTATAGAATTGGTTTGGACTCATGGATGGTGTGTTGGTAAATATTTAACAACCAGCTCTCTAAAAAAAATTACTGCATGCTTTTAAATTTAACCTGCATTGTTAACATTTTCTCCATCACTTTCTTAAGTCTAGACAATCAGTAAAACAAATCAAGAGTAGAGAGAACTTGGAGCTCAAAGTTTTAAAACTGAATGCTAAAAATTGTTTTTACATGTAACTAGAGAAAATTTATTTTAAAAATAATAAATAAATATTTAAAAAAACAAAAACAAATCAAGACCTCATGTGGAGTGTTTGTGTGCTAGAGCTAGCTCAGTCCAATTTGCAGTTTGAGTATTTAGCTGACTGAGCAGGTACAAGCTAGATTCAGCACACAAACACAATAAATCAAGTCTTGATTTATTTTACACTATTCACACTGAAAATTTAACCATCGAGTGAGCCAGTAAAAGCTTGCTCTAACATACTTCTCCATATAGTGTTAAACCTGACTGGTGTGCTAGTCAGTTTTGCTGAACTGTTCCCCACCACCCATCATTTTTTTTAAAAAGTTATTTATTATCAAGGATGAATCTATGGATAGAGTAAGGGAAATATGTTGAAAAATCTAGTTGAGATTAACCCCCAAAAATCAATTAAAATTTTATTTTATTTAAATAAAATAGAAAGAAATTTCACTTGAAAGCAGGAGTTCTTAACCATTTTTGTGTGTCCTGGACCCCCTTGGGTAGTATAGAAAAGTCTATGGATCCCTTTGCAGAATAATGTTTTTTTATGCCTAAAATAAAATACATAGGGTTAGAAAGGAAATCAGTTACCTTGAAATACAGTTATCAAAATACTTTAAAAACTATTTCAAAGAACATGGATTAAAAACCCCTGCTTTAGGAGACCAGAAGTTAATTATTTACCTAATTCCCATTCTTAAGGAAAGTCACTTCATGTCTCTTTTGGTTTCCTTAACTAGGAATTACTACAGACCTATTTTCCTAAGGACTGGGAGCTTTATTTAGGGATTTAAAACTCTTATATAAGTTCTAACTGGCATAGCCAGTTAAGTAGTTTTGTCAGATTTTTTAATCTGAGAGAGCCTGTGAAGCATGAGCAACGTCTTCAACACTCCCATTCCAGGTCAAGGACTGGTGGTTAGTGACATCACAGAACCACGGAACATTAGAGGTGAAAGAAATGTCTATTGCCATCTATACTAACCCATACCTGTAAAGTAATTGCAATTATGCAAGTGACCCAGACTCTGCTTAAGCACCGCCAAGGTGGAGGGAAGAATGAAAAGAAAAATTGGAAAAGCATTCCTTCCTGAAGAAGTCTACCTCATTTATAGATCTGAGTTTTAGAAAGTGGTTTTTTTTCCTAACATAAAACCTAAATTTGCTTCTACTCAATTTCCACTCAGTGTTTCTAGTTCTTCCCCCTTGAACTTTGGTTCCCTACCTCACAGAGTTATTATGAGGATCACAGAGATATAAAGCACTTTGCAAATTTTAAAATACTATATTTTTGTTGTTCAGTCATGATCCCATATGGGGTTTTCTTGGCAAAGATACTGAAGTGGTTTCCATTTCCTTCTCCAGCTCACTTTACAGATGAGACTTGTCCAAGGTCACACAGCTAGTAAGTGTCTGAGGCTCGATCTGAGCTCAGGTCCTCCTCACTCCTGGGAAGGTGCTTTATCCATTGCACCACCTAGCTACCCCCAAAGCCTCTGGAGCCACTAATAAATAACCAAATTGCCTGTTTTTAGAAATTAAATTCTTTTCTTTTCATTTTTTCTCCCTCTGGCATTTTGAAGAACAAAATAAAGGGGAGAGAAAGATGAAGCATTCAACCTATGAATGTCCCTTGCCAGGGTGTTCAGTAAAAGCCAGCACATGACTACATTATCACATCCATTTTCTACATCATAGTGGCTGGTGGATGCTTCCATTCATTTCCACATGAAGAATCTCAATGTCCTCTCCTATGTTTTTTTTTTCCTTCTGTCTGGCCCAATGGTATGCTTATAAACATTTAACAACCAGTTCTCTGAAAATGTACGACACACTTTTAAGGTTTAATCTACATTATCACCATTTTTTTGATCACTTTCTTAGGTTTAGACAATCAACAAAACAATAAATCAGACCCTAATTTGTAGTATTTGTTGATTTCTGAGGTATGAAAATTGACACTGAAAATTTGATAATTAGTTCTCTCAAGAGGTATAAATTGATCTAGCATATCCCCAATCTGCTCTGAATCTTGCTACTTCTCCCTCTGCAAGGCTAGGGCCTGGACTAGTGATTTAACTGGTATAGGAAACTCCCAAATAAGGAAATTCTTTCTGCCAATACAGGTCATCCATCACTTTCACTGCAAATTATATAGTCTTAGAGTTACATGAGACACTGAGAAGACTCAGGATCACACAGCCAGTATGTGTCTGAAATGGGACTTCAGCTCAGGGTTTCCTACTTTCAAAGCCTGATAAGACTAGCTTTCTAGCCACAAACCTCTCTCTCTCTCTCTCTCTCTCTCTCTCTCTCTCTCTCTCTCTCTCTCTCTCTCTCTCTCCCTCTCTCTTTATATATATATATATATATATATATATATATATATGTCTGTCTGTCTGTATATAAATATATATACCTGTATATATTAAAATCACCTCCTTCATAGAATCACAGATCTAGAACTGAAAGCTAGAGGTGATGTAGCCTCACCTCCTCATTAAAGATGAGGAAACTAAAGTCCCCAATGTTGGATGCCTGGTCCAAGATCCAAGAGAAGTCTGGGAGGCAGAGGGAGAGGTGGAATTCAATCCCAGTACCTCACAGTCAGATCCATCACTCTGGCGCCTATATCATGAGTCAATGTCTTCTCATTTAGCATCAACCTCAACTTGGAAAAATCTCTGGTGTTGTCATCTTCTCATCTTAGATAAATTTCTACTTTCTTTTTTTATTTTCAACTTTTAAAAATGCTTTTATTTTATTCTGAACTTAAGAAATAAAACAAGCATTTTCATAACATAGCAGAATAGATATTGTCAACTTCACTTTCCTAGGAATTTCATATTTTATTTAATTTCAATGACATTAAGCACCTACTATGTGCAGAATATCATGTTAGGTCTTGTGGAAGATATAAACCAATACAGATAATTATAACATAGAAAACTGCATTTATTATGATAATTGCATTAAGGAGGCATAAACAGAGTGTCATGAAATCTGAGGGACAAAGTTGTTATTGAGTGGGGGATGCAATTTAGGCTTTAAAGGGTAGGTAGAATTTAATAGGCAAAGAGAAGATACACAAAGCATAGAAGCATGGGGAAGAGAGTAAGCAAAGTGACAAGGATAGAAAACCACCAGGCATGTTTGTGGACAGAGAGTAGACCAGTTTGGCTGGTGTATAGAGTGTGTACTATGAGATAATACTGGACAAGTGGGATGGTGCCATACTGTGGAGGCTTTGAATGCCAGACATAGGAGCTAGAGCTTTACTTATATTTGACCTCTTTTGGACTGATTAATCCAGAATTAAATCTTCTGGATCACCTTCTTTGTCTGCTCCTTCTTCTTCTCATTTTTCTCTTCTCTTTCTCCTTTTTCTTCCTCTTCCTTCTTCTTCCCTTCCTTGTGATCTCCAAGCACTTTCATCCTATTTTAAAACCCTCTCCTTGATCCAAAATATTCTGTTCATCAAGTTCAAATTAATGGCATGGTGTCTTCTGACTCATTCAAACAATCTATTTTCCCTGACACATCTTTCAGGTCCTCTACAATTGGCCTCTTTTAATCCAGTTACATTAACCTTATTTTAGGATGCCTAATTTCCCACTCCTCTTGATCTTTTTCCACACCACATTATAACTTGTCATTCAAGAAATCTGATACATGATACTAGAACTTCTGGAAAACTTCAGATAAAAAAATAAGCAATGATAATAAAAGAAATAAGTAGAAAATCTAAAAAAACTAATTATATGCTTCTATTTCTCCTCATACCAAGACCTATTTTGCTAAAATATTTGCTTCCACTGGTAGAAATTGTGATTTTCCTGGGGAAAGAAATTTTGTAGCTTTAGAGGCAGACTGGGGCCTCAGAGTTAATTTAGTTATAAGATTAGAGTATAACAGGAGTGGGATGCTATGGGGAGTAAAGTGGTTTACTCACTCATTCACACCTACCCTCCTATTGTAAAGGGCAATTAACAACTCTCAGAAACAATCTGAGCATTCATGATTTATTAGCTAGGTATGCAAAAGAATGGATCAGTGGATGCCCCAGTTAATCCAAAGACCCTGAATATGAAAGAAAGCAAATTTTTATACTCCTCCAAAATAAAATAAATCCCCAAAATTCAACTAATTATAACCAAAACAATTAACCAGGATACAAAATTAGGTAATCTAATTTCTAATTAGAGGAAAATTTAGGACTTTTCCGAGTTAGGAGGAAGAAAGAATAAGTTTTGGTCCAGTTGGGAGGAGGATGGGTAGGTTTTGGGGTTCCCTATTCATAAAATGAAAATATGTTGATTACATCCACCTACATATGCAAAACAATAGATGGCTTATATAATCTAATTTCCCATGGATGGATAACAGAAAAACAACACAATGGTGGAGCACACATGTAGCAGCAAAAGAGAGTCAATGTTCAAAGGTAAAATGAGATTGGTCCTGATTCTCACAGTACACTAATTGCATTTTATACCTAGTATTCACTTTATCTTATCACTATTAACTCATTGCCTGATGGTTTTCCTCAGTATAAACATTCTTTTTTTGCTCTGGGAAGTTATGTCCAAAAAAATCTAAAATTCGGGAGGAGAGAGTGTTTGCTTTGCTTTGTTTTGTTTTGTTTTTAGCTGTGAGCCCCCAGTCCCAGAGGGCACTCTGGCAAAACATCTCTATCTCTTTTTTCCCTGAGGATGTTTCCCCTTAATTGTTGCCTTCCAACAATATTTCCAATAAGTATGACCAGACCAGCAAATGTCTATAGTTCACACAGTTTATGAAAACAAAATAAGCATTTAAAACAAAGAAAAGTAAATAGATTGTCCCTGTGTCTGAAGGTTTCAGGGATGGAAAGGAAATGCAGAATTACTACTTTGGGGTCTATAGTGGTTAGAGTGACACAGCCTCTGTCCAATATCCCTTATACCCACTTGGCCCAAACAGCCTCCCTTCTCCCAGGTCCATTCTCCTATTCCCATATTTTTGTGTTCTCAACTCCACATGCCCTCTCACCCCCATTCAGCTCCATGCATGCTCCACGAGTCTATGCAACTCATTAGGAACTGTGTTCTCCTGAATTTACTAAAACTTTGTTCATCACAAATTGTTCCACTTCCTTTTAAGGATGGTTTGAGGGCATGGCTAGACATTCTTTGACCAATGTCATTGCTCTCTTTCTAATTCACTCAAGAGACTTGTTCACACTTCATAAAGGGATCCCTGAGGCATGGTCACATTTTTTTTTTTTGTTAGTTTAACACCTAATAATTGTTTTTTTACTTTCTGTGATTAGGTCCTGGGGTTTCAGAGATCAATTGTTTAGTCTACAATCTTAGATTTAGAGCCACAAGGCACCTTAGAACCCTGTTAATCCAACCCCTGAATTTTCCAGGTGATGAACTGAAGTTCAGAGAAGTTAATTGACTTACCCAAACTCACACAGAAAGTAATTAGTAGAGAGGGCACTTAATCTCAGACCCTCTGACTCCAAATCTAATATCAAGATCCCTCATTTTATAAATGAGTAACAAAGGCCAAGAGAGACGGTTATGTGCCCAGGGTCACACAAGTAGTATGTGTATTATATAGTATGTGTATAATATACAGATAGAGCCAGAATTGGAGCCCATGTCCTCTGACTCCAACTGCTTCACTCTGTGATCCATTTCACAGATGAGAAAATAGAGACCTAGAGCAGGCAAACGACATGCCAAGGATCACATTGGTAGTTAGGAGGCCATCAATGACTTAAACTCAGGTCCTCAATTCCAAATCTTTTACTCTTTTGCTCACATTCTCCTGTACCACTCTCCAGCCAACAGATATTCCACCAGTCACTCCTAATCACCAAATTGAAGAAATGGTTTTAATTGATGCAGCTGCTAATATCAATATTGACTTAAAAAGGGGGGTGATGTTTCTATCTGAAAATAGTGAACAACTTTCAGCTGTTTATAAAAACATCTCAAGAATGGACAGTATCTTCAACTCCTTTTTCTCCTAAATTTAAGACATAAATGTCAAACTAAAAGCCCTCAATTATGAAACTGAAACAGATGAAAATGTAATTAGGAAATGTTGAAAAAAATAAATAAAAATACAACATAACATAGATAATGTTCATTTGTGGCTAAGTCAATATGTAGCCAGCAGACATCAGTTTCTAACTGAGTTGAGGCCACTGATTTAAGCTCAGCGTCTAACGCAGTACCCTCTTGTTATCTTTCAGCCAACTGTTCAACAACATGCTTCAATGGAGGAACTTGCTTTTACTTAGGAAAGTGTATTTGTCCACCAGGACTGGAGGGAGACCACTGTGAGATAAGTGAGTGTTTGATTTTCTGTGTTCCATTATTTTATATATCCATAGAATTTCAGGATTGGAAAGATCCATGAGGATGACTTTCCATTTAACTCTAAAAATATTTATTGTCTGTTGTGTACAAAATGCTATACTAGCATCTCATAGTAGCATGGGCAGTTAGGTGGTGCAGTGGATAGAATGTTGGGTCAGGAGTCAGAAAGATTCATCTGCCTGAGTTCAAATCTGGCCTCAGCTACTTACTAGCTGTGTGACCCTGGGCAAGTCACTTAACCCTGTTTGCCTCAGTTTCCTCATCTTTAAAATGAGTTAGAGAAGGAAACGGCAAATCGCTCCCTAGTAGTATTGCCAAGAAAATCCCAAATGGAGTCAGGAAGAGTTGGACACGACTGAAAAATGATTGAACATGGTGGCATGGAGATGACCCTGGGTTCTTGAATGCTATGTCAATGAACCAAAATTCTGATCATTCCTACCAAGAGGGAAAATTATCATTTAAAGGCCTATTGTGATGGACAGCGCATCTCTCAACCAAGAATCAGAAGACTATCATAAGATGATTGACCCTATGGTGATGGATGCTTTAGGCTATGATAATCCACAAAGACTTTCTACTAAGGTATGCAGAGGCTATACTCTAGTTTGGCAAAACATGTACCCATGTAGATGAAATCATGAAGACTTGAAACATTGAATTATGTATGACAAGGCACTGTCCTAGGCCCTGGGGATACAACAGTGAAATAAGACAGTGACTGACCTCAAGGAGTTTAGAATCACTGGTCGTTATCCTGAAGCACTGAGCCTTCCGCTGAAGGATGCCTGCTGCAAACATGAGGTGATCTGAGGGGGTCAGAATTAGAAGCAATGGCTGAGAAGTGAGGAATTCAGTTTTCCAGGCTGCCTCAGGTGTCTAGGTCACAGTTATGCTACATCTGACCTCCGAGGTCAATGCCTATTGAGGCCACAGGACACCAGTAGTAGAAGGGGCAAAGCCAAGGATGAACAATAACAGGTTAAGAAGATGGTATGGTTGTTTTGGAGACCAGCATCACAAAGATGCTGCCCATCTTTCCAAGTTACTGATTGGCTAAGCACATATTCCTTAGGGTCATGCCAGGTTCCTCTAGGTGTGCATAGTCCCCAGTTTGTAGACCACTATCCTAAGGATAAAAAAGAAATGCCGTAGCATGATACTCAAGATCCCAAACAACCTGAGTCCAATTTATCTTATCTCACACTATTTCTCCTAAAACACTTTACATTCCTGCCAAATTAGACTTCTTTCTGCCCACTCCTCTGCTACTGGGGCCTTTAATGCTACCACTCCACTCCTGCCGGGGCTTATCCACTCTTCTGAGCCGTGTGACTCCCAGTACCCAACACTAATGTCTATTGGCTAAGGCATCCCTCTCCCTGGACAAGTCAGTTGGGTGGATAGAATATTGAGCATGAGTCAGAAAGTTGTAGCTGTTGTTTAGTTGTTTTTCAGTCATGTCTGACTCTTAGTGACTCCATTTGGGCTCTTCTTGGCAAAGATACTGGAGTGGTTTGCCATTTCCTTCTCCAACTCATTTGACAGATGAGGAAACTGAGGCAAATAAGGTTAAGTGGTTTTCCCAGGAACACACAGTTAAGAAGTGTCTGTGGTCAGATTTGAGACCTGATTCCTTACCCTTTGGCTTCTTCAAATCCCAACATGGATCCACCTCTGAACTTCTGGTAGTTTTCTTTCCCGACCTTTTAAGGCTTGTAAAGTCATAGCCATCTCCAATATCCTTTACTTAGCAGGTGGGTAAAATGGATTCAGCAGAGACAGAAGGAATAGGATCACTTGGCTTTGTGCCTGGACAATCCAGCTATTTGGTTCTCCAAGTCAAACTAGAAAATATGGTGCTTGTTGCTAGACAGTATCTCTTAAAGAAACATTGCGATAATCTGTTATTACCAGTACACTAAAACTTCTCCTCAACATGAAGGGAGCAGTGGCTCATCCTTTTTTCCAGAGAAAGAGACAAAGCAAGAGAATTGCTTTGGCTGGTTAGTATCTTTTGAATGAACCTTAATTCTGACTCAACATCCCATTAGAAAGACTCTAGTTCACCACATTGAGAACCAAACCAGTTGCAGCATGTCTGTGCATGCTCCAAATCAGGAAATAGGGCCCCTCTAGGACTTGCCATCATGCCTTTCCAGAAGTAGGCTACCCAGACTTTTTCACATGGGGACTGCATGGGAGGAGCACACTGCACATGTTAACCAATTCTCTGTTACACATATGTGTGTACTTCTAGCTATCTACATAGTTATAGATATATATATACACACACATATAAAACATACGTATAACACATTTAATATATGTAACATTGTGACAAATGAAATAACCCTATATAAAACACTTCACAAAATTTAAAGTGATACAAATACATGTGTGTATATATGTATATGAATGCATATATGTATTTATCACAACAACCCTACAAGGTAGATACTGCAGGTTTTAGCTTCCTTATTATGTGTGTCTATATATATATATATATATATATATATACACACATATAATACCTGTAGGTAGTACAAATATTATTTTCACTTATTCATGATGGGGAAACTGAGATTCAGAGAGGTCATATATGGATGCAAGTGGCAAATCCTGAGGGTATCTCTTGAGAGATTCAGTCATCTATCCACAATGCTTTGTGATAAATGGATGAATACAAAGGTCTAGACAAAATAGTAAAAGACAGGACTTTTTACATGGAAATACTTATTGCAAAAGACATAATCATAAGCACACAAACTTACTTCCCCAACACATAGGAGGAACAGTGCTCCTCACACATACTCCCCACATCAGTCTCTGGGGAGGGAAAGGGGATGCGGTTCATATCTTAAGTTCCCATAATATGCCTTCCCAGTTCCAAGTCCAAAATACCCCTCAAGCTTGGATCCCAGGTACCCTGACTTATCCTGGCTCCAAGGCAGCTACTCCCTGCACTGGAGGTGATCCTCCAGCCCGCATCTGAAACCAAGGACAAACAAAAGAAAAGTGAAACCAACACTCTCACCTAACCGGGGTAAAAGAGAGGGAGAAGAGGATGGTAAGTCCATCCACTCTCACTGGTTCAATTCATGGTATCCATGCTGAGGGCAGCAGAAAGAGGGTTGTTGGGTGTAGGGGGACCATGAAAAGGGGGCAAGGAGTCCATAGTTTAGTTAGATTTAATGATACAGCAGCTAGCATGAGATAGGGAAAGAAGGGTTCCATGTTAGATAAACTAGGCATTCTCAAAAGGCTCCTCATGGGTTTGCATGTTAGAAATGCGCATGCCCAGAAAAGCTCAGGTTACAAGTAATTATAAGAATTCTGAGACGCGAGAGATCACTTTCTGCTGGTAGGAAACCAGAAAGCCTGAGCTGAATTCAAAGCAAAAAAATCAGCCTAAAAACAAATTATAAAGGCAATCCATAGTGGAGCAGTCATTAGACTCTCTGAAATTAGAAAAATTTTTGCCCAAATGAAGGCCTTGCACAAGATCCAGGGCCATCTTGGTCCCCTGTGTTGGTATCTAGGTAAAGGAGATTTCTCTTAGGACCTGGGGAACAGAGAAACTATAATGCATGAATGTTGTTACCTTAGTTCCAGGCTAGCTTAACAGACCACTTGTCCACTGGACTTATTATGTTCCTTATAAAAATTTTTCTTTCTTAATCTTAGCTTGCACCTTCTTTGTGAAATCCTTTCTCGAATCCTTCCAGACTTTCTCACTCTCATTAGCAATATTTCCTTTGCCCTCATCACTCCCAGTTTTGTATTATGTTTGCTTCTGTCCTTGTGTCCCCCAATAGAGTACCATATCCTTGAGACCAGGAATGGTTATATTTTAGGTTTTTTTTTAATCCCCCGTACCTACACCAGTATATTGCACGTAGTAGGAGCTTAGTAAATATGTTTGTTTTCTGGTCCAGTGCAGTTTCATTGGTATAATAAATTCTTGGAGTATAAACTCCTTTCACCAATGCAGATCAGCAACTCATTTTTACCTGATGACAACCAATTTGCCTAATGTGTCCTCAGCTCTGAAGGATGCATGAAGTCAAAGGCTTAACTCAGCCAGAGATTGGGCACTGTCTCCCTGCCCCACTTGCTATGGCATAGTTAGACTTAAATATCTTGGGTCCCTGCCCTTCACTCCTCATTACTTCTTAGGCAATTTATAAGGTACTCTGATTTCAGTACTGCCTTGCTCCACAGATAAAGGACAGTCTGCTATTTGTATCACATCAGCCCTTTGTATAAAATGCTACAAGCTGTCCCCAAAGTCTTAGTGCAGTTTTCAATAAATTTAAAACTGCACTAAGACTTTGGGAACATCCTTTCTGTAAGTCTGAGGCCTGTGGTCATAGCACTCATTCTACTGAATGAAACCACTAGCTTGCCTGTGGTACTGGAGACAATGAGAGGAGGGCACTGCCACCCATGCTGTTCCCTATTGGCATCTGTCCTTCTCCTGTAACTAATATCCTTATGAGACAGTATCCTTCTTTAGCAATGGCTCCTTCTCTTTTAGCCTGCATTCATCATGGTGTTTTAATTGCTTAGAGGCATTGAAAGGTACATGTGATTTGTCCTATGGTCACTCAGCTAGTGATCCCAGGGAATCTAAAAATATTTGTTGAATTGAATTCTTATGATCTTTTGTAGTTAGCTTGTAGTTTCTAGGTGGGCAAATAATTTATTGATTGATCTTTACGTACAAAGTGAAACAACAAATCTGTTCTTGGTAGAGTATTGCCCATATCCCTCCCCATTCTCTTACCAAGTGCCCTTTATGAATAGTGGGCAACTCTCAAACAAATGGTGCAGATTAGAGGGGTAGTTTGTGGCCATTAAAACAGAGAGAAACCCATCCCTCCTGGAGGTCTGGAACCCTTGACCCTGGCGGCTTCATTATCATAGAATTCTAACTGGAATATCAGTCATAGACAAATTTGATTGCTAAAGTGGCTCATATTCTTTGAATTTTTGTTAGAAATTCACTTAAATGCAGAGAGAACCACATTCTATATAACCTAGACAAAGAATCCATCCTTCTGGTTCCAGTGTAGAAAAAATCCTTTCAATACTTTTTCTCTCTAGCTAATCTTTAAGGACAGAGGTGGTTCACTGTGGACGATGCTTATGTTATTTCATATTCATGGAGCTTACAGAGTTCAACAAATATACTACAACTATAGCCTAGTGAGCAGAGAACTCATTGCCTCTCCCCTCCTCCCGCTGCTCTTGTGTTTGCCTAGGAAGCTGCTTTCCTCCCTCCTTTTCTGTGTATGTGCTAATGGAAACTTGCAGGTCCTTATTTGTCCCAGCTGTGTTATAGCTATTGCAAACACCACTGTGTCTTGGTACGATCACAGCTCCAGAGACTCCAGAAAGTTCAAAGCCCGAAAACACTGACTTTGGGGTTTTTTTTAAACTTTCAACCCCTAATTTATTTGTTTTGTACTTGCAGTGGAAGATGAGATGATTTGAAAGAAGCTTCTTTTTTTCCCTTTAATAGCGTTAATGTGTTAGCCCAATGGTTTGCACAGGACATAGATCTTTAATTGTCAGGATGTGGTTTTTTATTATTAATTACTCTTCTTTGATGACACTTGCTCTATTAGTAAATCCCACTCAACTCTCATCACTTCTTGTCCCTTTTAGAACTCACACACAGAGTTGGCACTTGGTTCTACGTTTCTTTTTCATGTCTCTTTGTTTTCTCTCCCCATGTCAATTTCCAACTTTTTGTGGGTAGGGATCGAGTTTTCTCTTTATTTTTTATGTCCCTGTGTGGACATTTTGCATGAGATGGGATCTTAGATATTACTAACTGACCACTTTTAGTATCTTCTAGAGAAATTCTTATTTCTACTGCCAGGAGCACATCACAGGATAAATTAGGGTCACTCAGCAGCAATTAGAATAAAAGCTCTCTGAGTTTTTGGACTTTCAAATGAGAATGGGATCTCCATCAAATTCTCCTACCCGATTTCAATTCCTTCATTTGGCTGCAATTTCTTCTCTAAATGAATGATTATGTGCTAACTTAGCATCAACATTAGAGAAGGGAAAAGGGAGGTCAAACACAAGGCTTGTGTGTCCAAAAGAGATTTATTCAAGAATATTATTTACAGCTGGCTGGAGATGGGAGTTGAATGTTGCAGGCCTTTAGATCTGCATCCAGATTTGGATAATAGCATGGCATTTCCCTAGATTGGAGTGATGGTGTGGCATCTCCAAAGATGACTTCCCAACTTTCCCTATTTTTATAGGAAAAATCTCATCTCTGACCCGTGGCTTAGCCATAGATTCTCAAATTGGGTGATACTACCTCCTGGGGGGGTGTTGGAATGATCCAGGGGGCTGGTAGTAGCCTAGGGCATAATTGAGAGTGTTGAATAAAAATAAAGAGGTGGTTGAAGCATAAGGAAAGAAGAGAAGAAAAATTTGAAAAACCATTCACACATGTTTCATCTGTTGTGTATCAAACTTAAAGTCATAGAGACTATATATATATATATATATATATATATATATATATATACATATATATGTATATATATATACATATATATATAAAACTTTCCAAATAAAGACAAAAAATGCAAGTTATAAGTGGTTGAGTCTGCCAACAGATCTTAACAAGCAAGTATTGACAGACAAATGGGTCTCACATTGTCTGGAAGTACAGGATGCATAGACAAGCATATGTGCATGTAATAACTTGTTTACAATACAAAACTATATATTTACATGAGGCAGTATTGACCCATCAAAATTTCAATGTAGGAAAAAACCTGCAACTTTGCATTAAATTATTAAACTTATTTCATTTAAAAATATTTTATGGTTTTTTTTGAAATGAAGCAATTTTTAAAAAGTGTTAAAGGGGTAAAAAACAGTAAACTTCCATGGAGAGGGGCACTGAGTAATTTTTTTAAAAAGGGGGTGATAGGCCAAATAAGTTTGAATTAGATGATCCTTTTTAGGATCCCAGGATAGTGTTTGAATGGAGCACAAAGTATTATCTGCTCCCTTTTCTTCTTTGATCACAGTAATTAATTGAGGATAATGAGACGATGAGTTTGAAAAGTTTCCTGATTTATTCAACATTAGCTGGCCAAGGGGATGTTAGAGGGTCTTATCTCTGACGCTAGGTGATATGATGCTACTTGGGCCCAGATGCACAGTTACCTATGGAACTTTTATTGGGAAATGAGGGGAACACCTTCCTGACTGGCTCCAGAAATGAAAGCAAAAAGCCAGTAAGAAACAATTAATTCTTACAAGGCAGCAGCCAGCGGCCATAAATCTTTCTAGGAAATTTTGACACAAATTGTCTAGTTGGTGTCAAGAGAGTGGCCTTGTATTGTAGGGAGGGGAGGAGTTTATGGCTTTTTCCTTCAGGATTCTGCATATGAAATGCTGATTCATATTCCACAGGGAAAGAGGGAATATTTCACAAGGATTCTAATGTTAAAGAAATAAGTCCCAGCATTCCAATATATATAACATCTATGCATGTATGTTCTCTATGGATAGAGAAAGGAGCAATCACTCACTATGTATTAGGCACTGTGCTAAGTATTTTACAAATATTATCTCCTTTGAGACTCACAACCTCACATAGTAGGTCACATTATTATCTTTATTTTACAGTTGAGGAAACTGAGGCAGGTAGCAGATACCTTTCCAAGGTCATACAGCTACTAAGTATCTGAAGCTGAATTTGAACTCAGGTCTTTCTGACTCCAGCCCTAAACTGAACTACCTGGTTGTAATATCAGTTCTATTACATGCCCCAGAGAAAGACTAGCACTTAAAATAACAAAGTCCTAAGAAGTAAACATATCCTTATACCCATAATAAGAAAGCCCAAAGAAACCTCAACTATACCCTATGAAATGAGTCATGGCAATCTTAATTTAATAGGCCCTACAAACACAGGAAAAGATTGTGGAAATAGAGCCTGAGTTAGGAAGGGCTGTTCGCATGACTTCATCTCCTTTCCTACTCCAAGAGCGGAGGACATATAAATGACAGGAAAGCTTGCACTCCTAATATTGTATTTAATCTCTTCTCCTCCAGGGTCTATTAAAGCAAAATGGCTCCCAAATTTAAATCTGACTAGATTCTGCCATTAAGCTTACAGATATTAACAACTAAAATGCTAGTTAGAAACATCCTGTCACCAAGAACAAAGATGCAATGGGTGGGGTCAGCACTGGGATTGTAATTTTAAGTTAGCAAACTTCCCAAGAACCTTTAATGACTCTCCAGTCACTAAACCACTCAAATTATTTAGACTCGATTAGAAAAAGATTTTATTGACCTGTCTTACTAAGGATTGTTTTCCTACCTTAGAAATTCCCTGCATTTCTTCCTTCTGAGGCAAAAGCAGAGTTGGATAGAATATTGGACTTGGAACCAGGAAAAATAAAGTTCAAACCTGACCTTAGCTACTTACTAGTAGGGTGACTTTGGGCTCTTCCATTTTTCTCAGTTTTCCTCAACTGTAAAATGGGAATTTTAATAGCAAATACCCCCAAAGGATTATTATATCATATGAGATAATATCTTTAAAAACACTTATCACAGGGACTAGCACATAGCAGGTACTGTATAAATGCGATTCCCTTCCTCCTCTGCCCAAATAGAGAATCCAAATACATAGAGCGAGAACGGACGTTATTTTCTGACCCCCTCATTGTACAAATGAGGACATTGAAGTCCAGTTGCCTTAGGTTATATGGCAGAAATAGAACTCTAACCCAAGGGAGGTATGACTTCAAATTCAATGCTTTCCTCATCAAGCTAGGCTGCTAGAGTAGCGTTCATATTTTCACCCTCACTCAGCAATGTTCGAAGACCTCAGGTCAGATCCCATCCTTGATACTGACCTCGCACAAAGCGCTTATCTTTCTTAGATCTCAGTTTCCTCATCTGTAAAACAAGGAAGAGTCATCATACTTGGCCTCTGAGGTCTTTTCCATCTCAGGAGCTATGATCCTGTAATCCTAATTTGTATATACCCTACTATTACAAAATAACTTTGCAGAACAGGGATCCCATTTCATCTGGTAGAAACATTGCTAGGGGCAGCTAGGTGGCACAGTGGATTGAGTGTCCTACTTGGAGTCAGGAAGACCCATCTTTCTGAGTTCAAATCTGACCTTAGACACTTACTAGCTCTATGACCTTGAGCAAGTCACTTAACCCTTGTTTGCATCAATTTCCTCATCTGCAAAATGAGCTGAAGAAGGAAATAACAAACCACTCTTTGCCAAGAAAACCCCAAATGGGATCACAAAGAGTTGGACATTACTGAAACCAATAAACAACAAGGAATATGGGTGAAAAGGTATGAGTGGAGAACTGTGAAGGCTGGCAATATATAAGTATGCTAACTGAATGTCCCTCATTTCTGCCTCACTTTTTACTCATCCTCTGATCTAAGCCTGGGAGTACAGGAGTTAGATTAATAGGAGGCTAATTAGAAGGGGTGAGGTGTGAAAGTAAGAAAATTACCCTTTCTGTGGTACAATAAATAGACTGTTGGGACTGGAGCCAAGAGAGAGCCGTGTTTGAAGTCTTGCTCTGATACTTAGTAGAACATTAACTATTTTAACTTTGCTGAACTTCTGCAAATAAAGACCTTTAAAAGTCAGACTGACTTCAGTCTGAGCCAAGGCTTGCCAACTAAGAAGGTGGGAAAAGAAAAGGTGCCAAACTTCCTCCCCATTAACTGTTCGTGAATTCTAAAATAATTTTTTCCTAAGGATTAACTTTTTCATCTATTCTTCAGGGAATGACAGCATATTCTTTGGGGAGAATCAGGTGATAATAAACTGTTCCCTAAATTATCATGCTCTATTTTTTTTTGGAAGACATTCCCCAAGTATAGGTAATCCTTTTGTGGACTGGAAATTTCTTTCACAAAGTAGAAGTCAGTATTAAATATACTTTGAACATTGCCTCAAATTTTCCCTGAGATGCCAAGATGGAAGGCTTTCCTTGAACCCCTTTTACTAATGCAACTGAAATTATGCCCAACTGAAAGAGATGGATGTTCTGTTATTTAAATTCTTCCTGGGTAATACATACATACATGCATATATGTGTGCATTTATGTTTGTGTGTGTGTTTATTTTGTGCATATGTGTGTGTGTGTGTGCTGGGTTTCCCTATCTTGCCTTGGCTCAAAACACAGCTGCTACCAGTTAGAGGCTAACTCCCACTACTGATCGTTATGAGAGTTTTGACCTGCTGCTTCTGACCTGAGCCTATGTGTCCCTCCTTAGGCACAGCCTGATGTCATACCACCATCCCCCTTCTTCCTGATAACTCATCACATTCATGTCAGACTCACTGCACACACCCGATCAGCCGGGCCAATGTATCTTCAAGTTCCTGAGCTCAAGTGATACCCCATCTACAGCCTACTTAGCATTACAAATTATAGGTACATGCCGCCATATCTGGCCCCCTCCCATACAATAATTGGGAGTCCTCCTTCATTATTGGTGTTATCCCATCCCCATCCATGCTCTCTAAGAAGAACAACAGGGAAATTGAATTTGCCCCAACAGAATCATTACAAAAGAATTCTTACAGCCCCATTGGACTCCTCCTGATCTTGGGTATGTCCCCTATTGGCACCATGACACTTCATGGAACATGAAAGAGAAGGAGATGGATCTTTTGGAATATTCAGTCTGATCAATGCTGCAATAACCATCCCATGTCTTACCTGTATTGAGTATCTATTCTACAGAATAGATAGCTTTGCCACCATATGTGAACCATCTCAATTATATGTACTGGGAGGATAAAATATTTATTGTTGTTCAGTCATGTTTGATTCTTTGTGACCTCATTTAGGGTTTTCTTGGCAAGGAGACTGAGTAGTTGGCCATTTCCTTCTCCAGTTTGTTTTACAAATGAGAAAAATGAGGCAAACAGAGTTAAGTGACTTGCCCAGGGTCACACTACTAGTAAGTGTCTGAAGTTAGATTTGAACTCTGGATGATGAGTCTTCCTGACTCCAGGTCTAGTGCTCTCTCCACTGTGCAATATTTATTGGGAAACAAAAAGAAATTCTCACTTAGATATTCAAAGGATTTAGGCCTCGAAAGAACTTCTAGACCAGACTCCTGATCTTATAAAAGAGAAAATGGAGAGATTAAAGGATTTGGCTAAGGCCACACAGGCATGCAAGCTAGGACTTGAAAGACTCCAAAATCTACACTCCACATTGTCTTTCTGAAAATCATATATTTCTTCATAATGACATAGATTGGTGATGGAGTAGGTTTTTTGTTTTTGTCTCTATTTTGCTGAGGAGTGAGGATGGGAGGACATAGGACTACCTGGCCCAAATAGAGCTTTAGCTTACAATCCCTGGTTTAGAGGGTCATCTAATACATCACCAAAACTACTAGTTCTTTGAATACAAGTTGAAAGGCATCAATTATACCAGAAATACACGGAGAATGGATCTCAATTTTACCCCAAGCTAGCAAAATCTCTCAGATTTAGTGGTTAAATGAAGGAGGTTTATAGGCCACATAGATGTAATTTCTCTTTCAGAAATTTCTCAGGTTAATTGAAGGAAAAAGGTACAATAGCCTTAGTCACCTTATTTAACAGGACTTTTGAAAGTGAATTGGGTTCCTGGTGCCATTTGGAGGGTTTTGTGATTGTTCCAGCAATCCGATTAATTATCTTAAGTCCAAATGTTTGAATTAGTAAGGGGAGGAAGGAGTTCATAATCCTAAGTGCTGCACTGTTCAGCCTCCTCATGCAAATATACAAGTCTTTAGGGACAAAAAGTTCCAGGTGACTCTACCTTCCCAAGGCTTTAGCTAGGCAGAAAGGATGGAATGGGGCATGGAGAATAAAAGCACTGAAAGAGGGGAAGTTCTTTGGAATGACAATTTCATTCCTTCTCCATGTATATATTGGAGGCTTTTGTAATGAATATTAAACAAAAAAAAAAAAAGGTGGAGGGAGAGGGAGAAGAATAGAAACCCTGAGCTATCAAAAGCTAATAAACGGCAATTCCTTCTGAAAGTTTTTCTTCAAGTCCCTTGATGTGGTTTCCAATCTGAATGGCCAATACTGGGTTTGATCTTCCTCTTCTCTTTTGAAAACCTCTACCACAGAATAGTTAAGGGTAAACTACAGAGAGAAAAAAATGTCAGTGCATCATTATGATATCTAAAGGTCCTTCTCAATTAGAAATTCTATGAGGCTACAATTAACGAGACCTCCAGAAACACTCGTTTGACTTGAAAAAGAAGAGAGGTGTGTGATGAGATGGGTCATTCAGAGGAATACACAGATCTCTTCAAATACAGATGTGTCATACTTTAAGAAAATTTGATATACATACATTGAAATTTAGAAAATTTGAATTATTTATTTTCTAAAAATTACTCTTCATCTTAAAAAAAAGGATTGGCTGAATAGATCTTATAAATAATAAGTTTTCCCAGTGTAATCAAAATGTGATGGCCAGAATAAAAAATTCATCATTAATAGTTTGATGTTAATCAGAATTAAGCATGCACTAGAGTAAATGATTGAATAAAGACATTTGCTAACCTTTTACAAGGTGTTAGGAATTATACTAAGCTCAAATTATTTTTAAAATCAATTTGGGAAACCTGTTTGTGGGTTGTGACATAGAATTTGTCTAGAAGAGGGGCATCTATGATGATCATCCTAGTCCTAGTAATAGTAAGAGGTAACTGGCAGGCTTCAAATCCATCAGTGAGTTAAGGGACCCTAAGCATGGGAAGACTTTCTATAGTGGAATGGGCAGATGAGAACATTTTTGTTCTGATGGCTGTGAAGGCAGCTGGAACAGGTGCTGTGGGGTACTTAGAATTTGTCCAGACATCAAAGATGCTAAGATCATCTACTACATCCTGGAACATCACGAGTCATTTTTTTTTGTCTTGCCACTGACAATTCTGTGCAATTCTGCCTCACTTAAATCCTCATGATGTCATGAGTCCTCTTCAAAAATGAAGGAAAAGCAACAAGAAGAAGTCACAGTTATAGTAATAATAACAGCAGTGAAAATCATGATGCAGAGACAAACAAAGAGATCTAGCCACAGATTATCTGGGTGGCTTTAAGAAAGTAAGGCAAGTCCTGTTCTCAGAGAATTTATATTCTTATAGGGAGAAGCATCACCTATAGTCAAGTGGTGACCAGGAAAGATGTTCTGACTTGGAAAGTCACAGGAATGGTGAGAGGAGCCATAGGGCAGTCTATTGCCATGCCTTTTCCCAAAGACATGATAGTAGCAAAGATAATAACAGCTGCTTTCATCTAAATCCAGCTGAGACAAGCCAATTTAAGACTAACAGTCTATGCTGTTGATTCTGGGGAACTGATCTGACTGGAGAAAAGCTCTGACGCTGGGAGCTGATTGGAGAAAACAGAATACTCTGCTGTTTGAGGAGCTGATTGGGGGCTGTTTTGCTCTCTAGCACCACCTACAATGTGAGAGAGAGGAAACCCCCCCTCAGAGGTTTTCCCATGTTGATCATTTCACTCTTTGGTTCAAGAGGAGAAAAATCGAAATATCAAAATTATTCAAAGTTGGAAGGGATCTCATTGGTCACAGAGCAGTCCTGTATAGCTTTGCAGATTCCAGGCTTAAGAGGATTACTTTTTTCACTGAAAGAGTGTGATATTGAGTAAATGTCCAAATAATAGAATGGACTTGAGAATCTATACAGATCCCAGGCTAAGAATACTGTTTGATAAAAGAGTTTCAGCAGCCTGAGAATGGAGATGCATCATTATCCAGGAGGAAAAAGGAGAGGTCCAGAAGGATAGCAGTCCTACTCAGTAGGTAATTTGTGGTGCTCACTGTACCCCAAAGAGACCAAGGACATTAATATTGTAGTTCAGAGTTTTGAGTTGTTTCAGGTACATGTGTTTCCTTCTCATGTGCCTCACTGTTGAGTTTTCTGTCAGACTGTGCCCACTATTCCTCCATAGTCACATTGTGTACTGAGTATGACCCAGGTTTATGGGTGGGCTGTTATGTTATGTTATGCTTATTATGGCCTTACCTTCCTTTAAAAAGCAGCAAAGTGGTACAATGGATAAAGTATTGGATCCAGAAGCAAGAAGTCGTGAGTTCAAATCTAGCCCCAGACATTTAAATCACTGTCTGCCTCAGTTTCTTCATCTGTAGACAATAATAATATCTACCTCCCAGGGTTGCTGTGAGGATAAAATGAGCTAATATTTAGCAGCCTTTTTCAAACCTTAAAGCAGTATGTAAACACTGGATGGTAGTAGTAGCAGTGTGGGTGGTGGTGGTGGTAGTAGTAGTAGTAGTAGTAGTAGTAGTAGTAGTAGTAGTAGTAGTAGTAGTAGTAAATGTTTCATGACTAAGAGCTAATCATTTTGGATGATTTTTTTAAATGATAAGCATGTCAGTGAGGTCTCAGGAGCTATAACTGTAATAAATCTGCAGCTTTCTCATGTCAGAATTACCCCCTAGGACTCTAAGAATGAGCTTTAGTAGCATAGTCATCCCTTTGGCAAAGCACCCTAACTTGCAAGCATAGGCTTAGGTGGGTTGAATGAGCCAGCCTGAGTCTAGGAAAAGAGGGTCTAGGAAGAATTAAAGTCAGCTTCACACTGCCCACTCCACCCCCAATATACACACTACATTTGGATAATTAATATACAGATTGACAAAATCAGGACCCAACAACATTTTGACAGATAAGAAAATCTATAGGAATCCACTAAGGTGAAATTTATTAGAGACAAATGTTTATGCTTTTATGCTTATGTTCAAAAAAGTCTACTTTAAAAGACCCTCCCCCCCAAAAACTTAAAAGTATCAAAAAAAATGAAGGCATTGTTAATTTGTATGAAAAAGATCTGGGAGTTTTAGTGGATTGTAAGGTCAACGTGAATTAGCAGGGTGATACAACATACAAAAGAGGTTAATGCAATTTTGTGCTGCTTTAAGAGAGGAATATCTTTGATGCATGTAGGTGACTAGACTAAGTCTTGGTCATTCTACATCTGGAACATTGCCATCAGTTCTGGGTATCACAGTTTAGAAAGGACATTTATAAACCAGAGAGCAACTAGGATAGAGACATGCCAAATGGAGTGCAGTCTATGCCAACTGAAAGAACTGTGGGTGTTTAATGTGGAAAAGAGAAAGCTCAAGGGAGATATAAGAACTGTCTTCAAGTAGTGGAAAGGCATTTTTGATGGAAATGGAATTAGATCTGTTTTGTTTGCTCTTAAGAGGTGAAACCAGGAACAATGATTGGCTATTGCAAAGAAGCAAATGTTTCATGTCAGAAACAGATTTGCCAATGATTAGAGCTGTCCCAAAGGGGAATGGGCTGCCTCAGGGGGCTGTGAATTCTCTGTCATATGATTTCTAGTAAAGGTTGGATAACTATTGATTATTATAATAAAGAAGAGATTCTTTTTCAGTTATGGGTTGGATTGTATGACCACTGAGGTCCCTTCCAACTTTGCACTTCTTTGATTCAGTTTGCAAAACTTTGACAGACATAAATTACTTTTAATAAAGCTTCTCTTTTGTAAAAAGAATACCTAGCTATGTTGTTGTTCTGTTGTGCCCAATCTTTATGACCTCTTGTGAGATTTTTCCCCCAAATTTATTAATTTATTTGTTTTCAGTTTTCAACATTCACTTCCATAAGTTTTAAATTTTCTGCCTCTCCCTTCCCATGATGGCTTGCAATCTTATATGGGCTGTACACATACATTCCTATAAAACACAATTTCTCATTAGTCATATTACATAGAAGAATTATAATGAATGGGAGAAACCATGAGAAAGAAAACAAAACAAAAGAGAAAAGAGTCTGCTTCACTCTGCAATTCAACTCCATAGTTCTTTCCCAGATATGGATGGCATTTTCCATCATGAGACCCTTGGAAAAATTTTAGGTCCTTACATTGCTGTGAAGGCGTAAGTCTATCAAAATCAGTCATCACTCACTGTGGCTGTTTCTGTGAACAATGTTCTCCTGATTCTGCTCACTTCACTCAGCATCAATTCATATAAGTCTTTTCAGGTTTTTCTGAAGTTCGACTGTTCATTTCTTACAGCACAATAGCATTCCATTACATTCATATACTACAACTTGTTCAGCCATTCCCCAGTTGACGGGCATCTCCCCAATTTCCAGTTCTCAGCCCTCTCTTGTGGGATTTTCTTGGCAAAGATACTGGCATGGTTTGCCATTTCCTTCTCCAGCTCATTTTATGGCTGAGAAAACTGAAGTAAACAGGGTAAAGTGACTTGCCCAGGGTCACAAGCTAGTAAGGGTTTGAAACTGGATTTAAACTCAGGAAGATGACGCCACCTAGCTGCCATACCTAACTATACCCGCAGGAAAAGGAAGTAACCGGTATGTTCCTGAAATTCAAAAAAAATTCAAACTATAGACCATAACCCAGGACGGTACACTGAAAAGAATCCTGGATTTGGAGTCAAAAGATCCTGAGTTCAAATCCTGGCTTGCTTGTTTACTATCTATATGATTTAAGGCAAATCACTTGACCTCTCTGGGCCTCAATTTCCCCATATGCCTCAGTTTCCCCATATCTAATATACAAAGGTGGACTAGGTGACACCAGAGATGCCTTCCATATTCAGATCTATGATCTCAAATCATACCTATCAAAGTGTACAGCAAAAAAAATCTTTATTTCAAAACATTTCTCTTCCACATTCTATGTAACTCAATTAAAAATATAATTATCTCTAAATCACTGGAATGATAAGTAGTATTTATATATCATTTTAAGGTGTATATATACATATATATGTATTTATATACATATATGTGCATATATATATACACACACATACAATCTCCTTTGGTTCTCATAACAACCTTGTGAGATAAGCGCTATTATTATCTCCATTTTCCAGATGAGGAAACTAAGGTTAAGAAAGATTAAGTGATCTGCCCAGGGTCATACAACTAATTAGTGCCCAAGGCAGGATTGGATCTTGGGTCTTGGCATTAATGCTTTTTAATATACATGGTTTTCTCTTTTAGGCAAATGTCAGCAATCCTGTAGAAATGGTGGTAAATGTATTGGTAAAAATAAATGCAAATGTTCCAAAGGCTACCAAGGAGATCTCTGTTCCAAGCGTAAGTACCTGGTATACAGAATCTGCTTGGTTATGCGGTAAATAAAGGATGTCTCCTGGGACGTCACTTCTGTACTTGCTATACATTATTGGGATACTGGCAGCATTTTAACTTGTCTTTACTAATATGTAAGTTTTATTTATGTGGGTTCTTACAGTTATATAAACTCCAAGTTTATAAAGAAGAGGAGAAGAGAAGAAAAAGAACAAGGAAGGGAGAGGAAGGAAAGAGGAAAGGAGATTGTGGATGAAAAAAGGAAGGGAGATAAGGAAAAAAGGGCAAAAGAGAGAGGGAAGGAAAAAGAAGAGGGGGAGAAAAGGAGACAGGGAAAAGAAAGGAGATAAAAGCAAGAGGTGAGAAAGAAAAGAGGGAGAGAAAGGACAGAGGAAGGGACAGAAAGGGATGGAAGAGAGAGAAAGGGAAGAGAGAGGAAGGGGAAAAGAGGAAGAGAAGGGAGAGAGGGGAAGAAAGAAGAGAGGGAGAAAAAGGAGAGAGGGTAGGAAAAAAGAGAGAGAGAAAAGGGAGGGAAGGGAGAAATAGAGGGAAATGGGAGGGAGAGAAAGGAGAAAGGGAGGGAAAAGAGAGAGGGAAAGAGGGAAGGGGAAAAAAGGGAGAAAAAGGAGAGAGAGAGAGGGAAAGAAGAGAGGGAAAACAGGGGCAAACTGAGCTCTCTAAATATTATATATTATAATATTCCTAAAAGATAATCAAGGTCATTGTCCTGTACTGTCAAAGTCCTACTGGCCACTGATCCCCTTTTGTGGATCATGCATAGGCATCATGCATAGTTTAATCTCGTAGGTAACTGAGAAGACTGTGTGCTAAATCTGGAGAAAAAACACCTCTCCCCACACAAGTGAAAGGGATGTGGCCAAAACTCACATATTCTACAGAACAGCAGGAAAAGTAGCTGTGTAATTTGGTCTGAAAAAAAAAATTCAGAAAGCTTTCTTTGTGCTGTCCTCTGATTCTAGCTGTCTGTGAGCCTGGTTGTGGAGCACACGGGACCTGCCAGGAACCCAATAAATGCCAGTGTAGAGAAGGCTGGCATGGACGACATTGCAACAAAAGTGAGTGGAAACTACTATATTAGATGGTGCCCTAGAATTTCCCCTAACTTTGTCAGTCACATCCCACTGACTCCAGAGGTGAGGACATCCTGTAACCAAAAGCTGCCTTCTGCTAATGGTAACTCTCGACTCATTGATGCAGCAGATTGCAAATGATGAAGTACATGTCAATTATAATTTAGATCTATTTAAATCAGATTTGAAATTGGCATTCCATTGGCCTTGATTCTTTATCACAAAGGTCTCTTCTGGAATTTTAAAATGACGCCATACCCAAAAAATAGTGCACAATGGACTTAACAACTTTAACAGTGGATTTGTTAAAAAGTTGCAGGTAGGGTCATATATACATTTATATCTTCCTCATTGCAACTTTCCCCATCTCAGTTTCAACATATCATACATGAGCATAAGAAATTAAATGAGAATTTCAAGGGAGTTTTGCAAAAGCTATAGATGACCCATGAAAAGCTTAGAAATTCAGAAATGCATAAAAAATATATATAGTATTATATAATATCAGCCCAAATTTTACAATAAGGTACTGAAAATATCCCATAAAAGAAAGAAGAAAAAAATGCAGACTTCTTCTCTGGTACAGAGGGAAGGCCAAAAAATTTTACATGGATTTTCCAGGTCATGGGGACAAAGAGGGGGCCATTGTGTCCCTACCCACCCCCTACCCACCACAACGTAGAAGGGATAACTATAGTTTTGGTGGTATTTGAGTGAACCCACTGAAGGAAAAAGAAGTGTGGGGAGTTCTATGCAGGTAGACTCAAAATCAAACCAGTATCCCTGGAGACCTTTGGCCAAGGGGTAGCAAGCCTGAACATCTTAGAGCCAGTCTGGAATAATCACATATTTAGACTAGCAGGTGACCTCAGAGGTCACCATGTCCTAAGACTCTTGGTCTGGAGTGCATTGAAAGGCATTTTAGAGGTCATCTAATACAATGATATCAAACTTACAAACAGGAGCCACCAATCTGTATAGGAGGATCCCTATTATCTGTTTTATTGTATTTTTATTTATTTTACTAGATATTTCTCGGTTGCATTTTAATCTGGTTCAACTGCAATCAAGAGTGTTTGGGGATGCCTCTGATCTAGCACCCCTTTGTTTTTACAAATGAGGAGAGAAAAGCCCGGAAAAGTTAAGTGATTTGTCCAAGAAAGTTGCAAAGCTAGAATTCTAACTCAGGTTCTCAGACTCCAAATTCAGCAATAATGTCTCCCATCAAATTCCCCATTCCCCTTTTTAAAAGATACACACAATAACCTGTATCAGCTTGCTTACTATCTCAGAGGTCCTGAACATGTAGGCAGCATCATGAGAACACTGGGCACCTGGGGAGGGGGATAGATGGCGCCATTGGCTGAAGACTGCTGAAGATGTCTGTCTACTTCATCATTGTGCCCAGGGTCATCCTTGACTTAAAGGGAAGTGTAGGGATCACAGGTGACAGACTTTTTTTTTTCTGGTGCACTGTTGGTTCATGTTTTAATAATCATGGGAAGCTACCAGTATATACCCAGGCAATTAAACATACACAAAAGACCTATCTTTCTAAACTGTAGGGGTGAAAAATTTGGCAACAGTAAACAACCAAAAAGTAATTGAAAATCAAACACGTAATGAATCCAAGGTGTTTCTGACAGAACTTTCCTGCCTTGCATTGGGCAACTTCACTGCAGCATTGGTTCTGAACACACAACATGCACACTTTTGCAGCACCAATGAATGCTGCCAAAACACGAAAAGAGGTGTTGCATAGAAAAAGTTTAAGAAGCCCTACTCTAGAAAGTCAAAATTGTCAACTGAGATTTCAGTTCTGATTTGATTAGTGGCATAAGCTTACTTTTGAGGTTTTTATCCACTCTTAATAAGCTCCCACTAATCTATTTTTAAACTTCCATCAAAAACTATATAAATTTATTAAATTATATTTTGCTGTTTGCAAAAGAAACTTTATTAAAACAAAAAAAATGGCAACCATGCAGGAAAGTGTTGCCAATATGGCCCCATTTTCCAGATTTAGGGTAAATCCATTTGGTGATTTGAATTAGAAAAAACTCATACAGAGCTAAGCAAAAGACATAAAATCGTAGGCTTAGAATTAAAAGAGACCACACAGGTCACCTAATTCAACTACTTTATTTTACAGATGATGAAACTGAGACCCAGAGAGGTAATGACTCGTCCCAGGTCACACAGTACCAGGGCAGATGGTTGAACCTTGGTCCTTTGACTCCAAACCTAGCAGGCATTCAACTAAAACATAACAGAAATGGAGCAAGTCAAGCTACTTGAAATAATAATAGCTGATATTTACATATAAAATTAAGTTTTGCAAAGCACTTCCCCTAGATAAACTTATAGGAGCCTCACAAGAACCTTGTGAAATTGATGCCATTATTACCCTCATTTTACAGATAAAAAAACTGAGACTTAGAGAGAGTAAATGTATCTATGGTCACACAACTAGTAAATATCAGAGGTGGGAGTCAAGTACTCCTCATCTAGCAGTTTTTCCATGATACTACATTGGCTCTTAATATATTGCTGTCACCGTACCCTGGACCTGGACTGGTGGGAAGTAGGTTCCCAAAAAGATACAATCCCTGCCCCATTTCCACGAGCTTACAAGTCATCACTGAGAATGAACTTTTAAAAATTGTCTTTTTAACTCTAATGGCAAAGGGTACAAAATTCATCAAGCATTTATTACTCTTTATCGTTTTGGTCATTGATATAGCTCTAGTAGATAGATCTAGGGGCAGCTACGTGATATAGTGGATAGAGTCAAACCTGAGACCAGGAAGACCTGAGTTCCAATCTAGTCTCAGATACATTTACTAGCTTTATGACCCTGGGCAAGTCATTGTTTACCTCAATTTCCTCATCTGAAAAAGGAGCTAGAGAAGGAAATGGCAAACCACTTTAGTGTCTTTGCCAAGAAAAACCCCAAATGGGGTTGTGAAAAGTTGGACATAAGTGAACAAGATAGATCTGATCATATGGGAGCAAGAAGGAAGGACAGAGTATGAAATTCATTCCTATCTCTATAGCTTAATTTTGAAATAGCAACAGATGAAGTATGATCAGGTTTTTTTTAAAGGTTATCTTTCTTTTTTTGTGAATCAACATTAATTGCCCTTGGCAGAAGAACACACGTTTCTTCTCAATCTCTTACTTGCCTTTAACATTGATAAGAGTCCCTAGAAGATCCAGGTCATCACCTTGGTTATGACTATGTTACTAAGACAGGGACTTGGTATAAAAATAAGCTCTGATTTGATGCCAACAAATCACAACACAAATCAAATCAAATCACAGAAGAACTTCTGAAAACTTTCCCCTTTAGCATCTCCTACCTATGTAACATTAGGCAAGATGAATGGGCCTCAGTTTCCCTATCTGTAAAGTGAAAGGGGTTGGACTATATCATAATCTTTTTTGATCTCATGGAACCCTTCGGCAATCTGGGGATACCAATCCTCAGAAGAATGTCTGTAAATATGTAAAATAAAATATATAGGGTTACAAATGAAACCAATTATACTGAAATACAGTTATCAAAATATATTTTTTTAAGTTCATGGACTCCAGGCTAAGAACTCTTTTACCAGATGACCTGTGACATCTTCCAGCTCAGAATCTGTGCTCCCACTATCCTCACTCAGGTAGCTACTTACTGTGGTTTCTGTGGTCAGGCCTGTTGGGCCAGAAAGGGAAAATGGATTCCGTTGGGATGGTTAACCGTGAACCTGAAGGATCTGTTTTTGTAGTTTCTTTTCTCTTAAACTGTGGTTAATTTTTCAGGGTATGGAGCCAGCCTCATGCATGCCCTAAAGCCACCGGTTACCAAGTACAGACAGCACACGCCTTTACTTAAAAAGGCCGAGGAGAGGCATGTTCCACCTGAATCCAATTACATCTGGTGAACCCCCAGCATCTGAAACGTTTTAAGTTACACCAAGTTCATAGCCTTTGTTAACCTTTCATGTGTTGAATGTTAAAATGCTGTTCATTACAGGGAAGAATACTGGCCTGAATTTTATTAGCTTCATTATAAATCACCGAGCTGATTTTCCTTTTAAGTCTTCTATGAGCTTCTATTTAGCATGGTGGCATAGGTCTCATTTCGGTTCTTTTTAACAACACTTCTGTTAGAAAGTCCATTGATCAAGTTAAGCTTAGCTACAGATGATTTTCTGAAACTGAAAATGATAAGGTAGGTGATTGTGGCACATTATAGAGGGGGTACCCTTGACATTAAAAAAAAAAACCAACACAAATCACAGAGAAGGAATTGGCAAGGCAGTGATTTCTATGACTGGCTACCTTGTTTTGCCCTTTTATAAAAAAAAAAAAACTTTATTATTTTGGTCTAGATGTACATATCAGTTACCTAGACCTAAATATTGGATATTTAGATCTAAATGTTAGACATTTAAAGCTGTGTTGTTTTTTAAAGAAAAATGAATACATCCTAATTTTTTTTTAATCTCAGCACAATGTTTTGATTTTCCTATTTTTTCTGAATTCTCAGTATTAAAAAAACACTCTGCTAAGTGGCATTTATACAATATAATATATTGTATACAGTAAAGTAGAAATATAATGTATGAACTTTTTGCATTGGCTTGAAGCAATATAATATATTGTAAACAAAGCACAACTCTTGTGTAATAAACTGTATACTGACTGATGTGTATAAAATAAAGGTGAGGCTTTAATTTTCTCAAAGGTTGCGTGATGTGGTCTTCATATGCTGTAATCAGTCTTATGACTAAGAATTAAGAGTGCAGCTGCTCTCTTTTCTTAATAGAAGTTGAGGGCTGTGAATGTGGAATATAGCGATTGGTGTTCTGGTAAATAGCTAACAATTAAATGGGGGGAGGGGAATGTAGTCACAACACACTTTAAGCTTAATCTGAATTATTAATGTACCTGCATCACTTTAAGTCTAGAGCCCCAGGAGTGGGGAACCTGCGGCCTCAAGGCCACATATAGCTCTCTAAGTTCTCAAGAGTGGCTCTTTGAATCTGTTTGGGTTCAATCAGAGGGCTGCACTTGAAGACCTAGAGGAGCACATGTAACCTCGAGGCTACTTGTTCCGCAACCCTGGTCTAGACAATCAACAAAAAAATAAATCAAGCTCTGACTTGTAGCATTTGCTGATTTCCCAGGCATATATACTGGCACTTATATAAATACTTAACAAATGGCCCTCCCAAACGGATATGAACTGGGCTCTAGCTCTCCCCTGAATACAGCAAACACTGTCAGAAATAGCCTTTGTGCTGGAGTGGCTTTCTGAATTGCATTTTTTTCATTTTTAAAAAAAAATTGTGTCAGGGCATGGCTTGCTAGAAAGGAAAGTGGGAAGGAATATTTTCAGAAATAAAGGAAAAAGTAAAAGATATCAATAAAACTAAAATTTTTAAAGATTGGGTGTATGATGGCAATAGTGGGCATTTATTATGATGTCAGGGAGACAAAGAAACTTTAGCTGCTGGTTTTCCCTTTATCTGTCTCAAGACTTACAACAGTAGGATGTGAAAGCCATTGCATCGTTACACTGATTAGCTAAACCTCTAGTCTAAGGTGTTATGGCAAATCCTCCAAAGATAGAAGGATATGCTAGAACCTCAGCCCAATGCTGTCCTTAAACTGTATTGTAAGGACATTCTAGGCCATCCAGTACCAAACTCTTTTATATAGAGGATCCAATCACCAAGCTGTAATTAGCAGTTTTGGTCCCTACGGGACAAGCAGCATGAAATGTTTCCTAAAATCAGCTTTTAAAGACAAATTCATTTGGGGAGAAAAGACACTAGAAAGATGGTCGTCTTGGGGGAAGTCACAGAACATGGGCCATTGGCCTGTATAGATAGAGATGACTGTGGGGTCAACAGGGCTAGGCAGAGAGTTTTGACCTGGTGTGCAATTGCACACCAGGTTGGAGTGTGGCTGCCCCAGTAGGAGTGTGCCACCTGATGGGGCTTCTAACATCACTGACTTCTTCCTAACCAGGTGCTAAGCACAGTTGTTGCTAACTGCTGTCACCCCACCCTAGTTATAGCTCTGTAAAACAAACTCCTGTTTATACTGACTACTTTGCTAGAACACATTGAGTGAGATAGCCCATGGGGCAGTGGTCAGAACACTGGAGGTTTCAGTGCAATATCCAGTAGTGCGCCAACTAATGATTTCCTTCATTGCTAAACCACTAGAAACACATCTGGGACAGCTAGGTGGTGCCGTGGATAGAGCACCAGTGAGGAGGACCTAAGTTCAAATCTCGCCTCAGACACTTGGCACTCACTAGCCGTTTGACCTTGGGCAAATCAATTAAACCAATTGCCTCATCCTGGGTCATCTCCAGTCATCCTGATGAATAGCTGCTCACTGGATTCAGATGACTCAGGAGGAGAAAGTGAGACTGGTGACCCGCACAGCCCTCCCTCACTCAAAACAAAGTCAAGTGCAAGTCATGTCATCATTTCTCTGATGCCATGGTCTTCTTCAGCAATGAAGGGCAAACACACACAGAAACACATCTAATTCCTTATCACCTACTCATTCCTTCTACAAAATCCTACACCTTGGCTTCTGTTTTCCATCATGTAAGCAGTCAATAAGCATTTATTAAATGCTTATGACATGCTAGTCACTGCACTGAGCACTGGGGATACAAAGAAAGACCAAAATGTTGACCCTGCCCTCAAGGAGCTCACACTGTAACAGAGAAGATGACATGTAAATAAGTTTATACGTAGAAGATACATATAGCATTTTGTTGTTGAGTCATTGCAGTCATGCCTGACTCTTTGTGATCCCACTTGGGGTTTTCATGGCAAAGATACTGGAGCTCATTTTACATATGAGGAAAATGAGGCAAACAGGGTTAAGTGACTTACCCACACACCACTAGTGTCTGAGGTCACATTTGAACTCAGGAATATGAGTCTTCCTGATTCCAACCCCAGTGCTCTATCCACTGCACCACCTTGCCATCCTATATACAGAGTAGATGGAGTGTGGTGTCAGAGGAAAGGCACTTTCAGTGAAGGGGATTAGGAAAGACCTCCTGCAAAAGGTAGGATTAGAGCTGAGGCATGAAGGAATCTGGTAAAGTCAGGAAAAGTCAGGGGAGACAGAATTGCAGGTATGTGGGACAGCTGGTGAAAAGGAACGGAAATAAGAGGTGGAATGGTGTGTTTCAGGACAGAAAGAATGCCAGTGTCATTGGGTCTGCTGGGAGGTGGAGGGGAGTAAAGTGTAAGAAACCTGTAAACTTGGAAAAGTAGGAAAAGGCTAGGTTATGGAGGGATTTCAAAGCAAACAGGGTTTTATTTTTGATCCTAGAAGGAATAGGAAGTCACTACAGGGGGCTGACACAGTTAGATCTGCATTTGAGGACAATCACTTTGGCAGCTGTATGAAGAACTGATCGAACTGGGGAGAGACTTGAGGCAGAGAGAAGAATTCAAAGGCTATTGTAGTATTCCAGGAGGGAGATGTTGGGGGCCTGCAACAGCATGCATTTTGTAAGTAGAGAGAAGAAAACTTATGTGAGAGATGTTCTGAAGATAGAAAAGGCAAGACAGAGCAATGCATTGGAATATGTATGGTGGGTGAGAGTGAGGAGTGGAGAGTGTGACACAGGTCATAAACCTTGATGACTGGGAAGATGGTGGTGCCTTCACCAAAGAGTAAGAAGGGTTGGGAAGTAAGGATGACTTTGCCAGAAAAGATAAATGAGGTTGAGATTGAAATATCCAGAGGATCCCATTCTAAATGTCCGAGAAGTAGTTTCTGAAATGAAACTAGGGGTTAAGAGAAGGAATTAATGGATCAAAAAACAGCAAACCACTCCAATGTCTTTGCCAAGAAAATCCCAAATGAGGTCATGAAGAATCAGGCATGACTGAAACAACTGAACACAACAACAAAAATAGATCTGAGAGTCATTTTGCTAGAGAGAATAAGTGAACCTGTTAGAACTGATGAGATCACCACGTGATACAAGATAGAGGGAGAAGAGGAGAGGACCCAAGGCAGATCCTAAGGGGACACCCACAGTAAGTGAGCATGACATGGAAGATGTAGCAGCAAAGGAGATGGAGTGGTCAGACATATAAGGAAAGAAGTGAGAGCAGGGTAATGAAAACCTAGAGGGAAAAAGCTATGAAGGAGAGAAGACTGACAATGTTGAAGACTGTAGAGGGATCAATAAGGATGACAACTGAGAAAAAGTCATTAGATTTAGTAATTAAGACCTCTTGGTAACACTGGGAAGAGCCATTTCAGATGAATGAGGTCAGAATCCAGTTGCAGAGGGTTTAGCATAGAAAGAGATCAGAGGAAATGGAAGCCTCATTTGTAGATGGCTTTCCCAAGGAGTTTAACCCCAAAAGGGAAGAGAGGAATAGGGCTCTCAATAGCTACCAAGGAGGGTCAGATCAAGTGAGGATTTTTATGGATTGGACAGACATGGGTGCGATTGTAAGCAGAAGGGAAGTAGTCAAAACATAGGAAGTCATTAGGGACTACTGGGAGAGTGGGCATAATGTAGAGGGAAATAAGTCAGAGAAGACTGGGTGGAATGAGATCAAAGATGCCTGTGGAGGGGCCACCTCTTTGTGTGATGCAGTGTAAAGGAGGAGAGAGTGGGGAATGAGGTGAGGGGGACACAAAAAAAATGGTGCTATTAACAAATGGCCTCGATTTTTTCAGTAAAATATAAAGTGCTCAGAGAAGATAGTAGAAAGAGGGTTGCCATGGGAGGCTTCAAGAGGCCTGAAAAAATTTGGAAGAGTTGCCATATGAACAGTATAAAAGGATTACTTTGCCACAGCAAGGGCCCAGTTTGAGATCATGTAATGTACATTTACATCAGATGTGATTTTGTGATTCTTTTTCTCCTTTCAGCTCTTTTTAACAGCATGCAAATAGGAGCAAAGGAGGCAGCTAGTAGGAGTAATTCAAAATTGGGGTTTGGGAAAACACAATCAGTGATAAGTAAAGGGTATAAGGACCCAAGGTATGAAGAGTAGGATAAAGGTGAACTTGTTCACCAAGGGGTTGAGATAGGGAAGGGATGAGAATGTAGCCAGTGCAGGAGTGATGGCCTGGGAAAGAATTGAGGGTTACAGTGAAGATGGAGAACAGGGTTAAGGAATGTAAGTCAAAGAAAAAATTAAAATGGAGAAAAATTATAATTAGAGTTCATGGAAATGGAAGCGGAATACTGGCACATGATGGCAAAATCAAGAGTATGAACATCTCTGTGTGTAACAGAAGTAGAACAGAAGAGTAGACCATGAGAACTATTCCTGGTACAAGGGCAGGACTTGGACTGTGGGGGGAAAAGTCTGCGAGCCAGGCACTAAACCCATTGAGGAAGGAAGGAGAATGTCCTGGGAATCAGTAGACAAAGCTACCAGAATCTTGAATGGATGATGAATTTGAATTTAATGAATTTAAGTTAATTTAAAGGAAGAAGAGTTACTGGGAAGAGGGATCATTTGGGAATGGCAATGGTGAATGAGTATTTTGATTTCCTCATTATGACCAGTGACTTAGAAATATGAGTGAAAGTTCAGCCAGTGCTGGCAAGTATGACTAGGAAGAAAGAGTTATTAAGAGTGAGCCAAGACTCAGTGAGAGCTAGAGGATGGAAGGACTGAGAAAGAAAAAGGTTTAAGATGAAAAACTAGTTTGTTAATTATACAATTAGCATTCCATAGAAAACAAAAGAAGGGATGAGTGGATCTGAAACGACTGGGGATGGGTTAGGATTGAGAGAATGGGTGAAAGGGAGTCCTCATACAGGAACAATCAGTGTTTCAGAATCCTTAGGATGGGGACTCATGGAGGGGGACGGTCCAAGTATGCTAATGATTGTGGAATGGATACAGGTAGTACATTAGTAGTTGGAGAAAGGTCCATTGAGGAAGCTAATATTAGAGGCAGAATGTGAATCCAGGTTACCCTACTCTGTTCATTGTATCAAGTTGCCTCTCCTTGGGAAAACAGGGAGGAATACAAAAAGAAAAAAAAATGGCAATATTAAAAATGGAATGCTTTGTCACCATAAGCAGAGGAAGTCAAATCCCTCATACAGACAGTCTAAACATAAATGTCAAATAAATACATTGAGTTAATATTTACAAAAACACATCAGATAAAATTAAAAACCCTATGTGAGAAACACACATTGTCATAAGAGGTGGTCCTGTGTTTGGTACAACAATCATGAAGCTTTTACAGATAAATGCAAAACATAAATAAATGATAAGGAGGATCCCACAGAATGCCTCTTTATGAGTATATTCACATCGGGGCAGCTAGGTGGTGCAGTGGATAGAGCACTAGTGCAGGAGTCAGGAGGACCTGAGTTCAAACCTCACCTCAGACACTTGATGCTCACTAGCTGTGTGACCTTGGGCAAGTCACTTAACCCCAACTGCCTCATCCTGGGTCATCTCCAGTCATCCTGATGAATATCTGGTCACTGGATTCAGATGGCTCTGGAGGAGAAGTGAGGCTGGTGACCTTGCACAGCCCTCTCTCACTCAAAACAAAGTCCAAGTGCAAGTCATGTCATCATTTCTCTGATGGCATGGTCTTCTTTGGCAACAAAGGACAAACACACATTCACATCAGTTTTACCTGTCGCTCTTTGATATCTGACAGTCTCTACGAGGTGGTCATTTCCTCCAAAGAAGCAAATTGTAGCCCATCTGTGCACTCCTAGGCTAATTCCTCCCCCTAAATGCTCCATAGGATGTCCATCCAGTGCTCTAGGAGCCTTCTGCTATATTTCTTGCCTTTGCATGATAGTAATTGAGCACACAGACTGTCCATGATCAGTGCTTACAACCTATGTTAATGGCATGAACAATTAAAGCCACAAGTAATTAAAATTCAATTATATTTGTCCTTTGTATTATGAGATAGAAGATACAGTTTCCTAATTATGCTTTGCCTATACAGATCTTAAAATTACTTTTCATTCACTGAGAGCACATAGGAAGGCAAGAAGTCAAAAAATATACCAGGTATCAAGGGAAATCCACAATGGGATGATAAATTGCTCGTCCACAAAGTGATTTAAGTCACATACGAATAAAAGCTATGTGTCTATATAAGTATAGGTTATACTCGCTTTCCCATTCTAATTTTAAAAAGGGGATTCAGAGCTGTTCTCTAATGATTATAGAACATTCCTGTGTATGTTTCTAAGGGAGAATATGGATCAATGATTAAGATAATTGATGAAAAAAGAGGAGGAGGGCAGGTAGATCGCTCAATAATTCCTCTTCCAGGAGGATATGATCCTAGGTCTGCTTCCCAAAATCATAGGTATAGAAAGTAAAGTATAATTAGACATATAAACCTTGAACTTACATCTGATTTCCTTTTTTTTTTTTGAATGATGTTCAGTGGGGACTTCAAGGTTGTTGTGTTCACCCATTTTCAAAGAGGACCATGACATCAGGGAAACAAGGACATGACTTGCAGTTGACTTTGATTTGAGAGAAGGAGGCCTGTGGAAGGTCACCAGCCTCACTTTCTCCTCCAGAGTCATCTGGATCCAATGACCAGATATTCATCAGGATGAGTGGAGATGGCCCAGGATGCAATGGGAGACCCTTTTAGGCTAAGGTCTTTTCAGGTACTCACTTAGAGTGAAGCAATGCCCATTCAAAATGGGTCTTCAAAAATGTTCACTGAAAACCTAATCTGCTCTGTTTCTTAGAATTCAGTCCCTGGGACTGAAACTCTTAAAATATATTATTGGTGCTAGAAATATTAGAATGATTACCAAGCTAATGGAGCCATCCACAGTTTACGGGATTTCTATGGTGCCTAAGTTTCAGACCCATATAACCAGTATGGTGGCACTTTCTGCCAGGGTACAAAGGTTTAAGTTAGGAAATGAAAGTGAAAGGGAAATAGCCTCTCACTCTCTCCTCTAACTCCAACCTTTGGAATGTGTGGATGGCCATTCCCAAAATCACCCCTTTTTTCTCCCATCTACTTCCTAGTCAATTTCCTCTCATAGGGAAAAAACCATAGAAAAAACTGCTCTCCAGCAGCCTAGCCCTCACCAGGCACAGACCAGCATCAGAAGAAATGATGGGAATAAATAGCTCCTGAAGTTACTGGCCTCAGAGAAAAATCCTTCTTTGACTTTACCTGCTAACACTACCAAAGGCTGTTTACTCGAGACTTCTGCAAAAACCAGGGCTAAATGGTTCCCAGTTCTGTGGTTAATCTCCTCTGCTATTGAGGATCTTATAGGAGTTATTAATAAAATCAAAGCCATAAGTTTCTCTCTTAATCAGCTTCGCCCCCGAGCTAGGGAAAAACAAACCCAAGTGTTTTGGACCGAGAGTCAAAAGTCTGTCCTGTTTAATCTCTGTGCCACAAACCATTCACTGGCTCACTCTGTTGCAGCCTTGCTGTTTAAAATTAAGAACAAACACGAGTCACAAAGAAATTATGACCAGTCAAAGTTTTATATCAAGGGTACACTAGCTTTTCCAATCACCAGTTAGCAGGTATTAGAAACGATTTCAAGAACAAAGAAGAGGATTTTAGTAAATGTCTACTTCTGCACTGCAAGCAGAGGGAGAAGGAGATAAAGCACTTCTATCAGCTTTTTCACTGATCTCAAGGTTAGTCCTTCTCAGCCAGACCCCTTCCTCATAGGAGGATGGAGGATCAGGAAGGTTATGCCTAATAAGCTTCAGAAATAGGATTCGAACACAGGTCCTCTAAATCCAAAGCTCTTTCTACTGTAGCTGCTAACAATAGAAGGAAGAAAAATATTCTCATGACAGGAAGATATTGCTGAGTAACTGAATGACAAATGTAATATTTACATAGCAAGTTAAGACTTTTACACAAATATAAGCAAGGGTATGAAACTTTGGGACCCTAACTTTCCCCAGTTCCGGGATGTCATCTCTAAGGCATAGCAAACACTAAAGATCTCTAAGCAGCCAAAGAGACACATAAGCAAGCCACAATGATGGGTGTGATCCACTGACAAAATGGATAAATTAAGATGGTAATTCATATTTATTTACATAAGCATCAAAAGGTAAGCTCCTTGAAGGAAGGGACTGTTCCATTTTTTTGTTTTTGCATTCCCACAGTATTACGGGATGCCTAGTACATATTAAACACATTTTTGTTGTTTAGTCAATTAGTCATGTTTGATTCTTCATGGCCCCATTGGGGTTTCTTGGCAAAGATACTGGATTGATTTGCTATTTCCTTCTCCACCTCATTTCACAGATGAGGAAGTTGAGGAAAACAGGGTTAAGTGACTTACCCAAGATTACACAGCTAGCAAGGATCTGAGGTCAGATTTGAATTTAAGTCCTCCTGACTTCAGTCAACACTTCATCCACTAGGCCACTTAGTTACCCCACTAAACACACAGTAGGCACTTAAAAAATGGTTGTTGATTGATTGATTTTTTTTCCATTTGCCAACTCATCAAATAATTGAAGACAGCTATCATGGCCCTGGTAAGTCTTTTCTTCTCCAAGATATAAATATTCCCATGTCTTTCAAACAGTTCTTCCATTACATGGTTGTGAGATTCCTCACCACACTATTTACCCACCTCTAGATATGCTAAAAGCATAGGTTTGATGGTGTTTTAATTTTACTCTATTGCCAGGCCACACCTGAAATATATAAATCCAGTAGTAAAAGCATTTAATTAAAAGATGATGAAACAGTATAAGGAACACCACACCCTACACAAATAGGTATAATTCTTTTATGCCTCTGAGGGAGTTACAATCAAATTCCCCTTTAATACTTCCAACTTTTAATACAGTGATAGGGAACAGTCCTAGTGTTTACGTGATCTTTCCTCTAACTTCCTAGGAGACTCTGGAGTCATCACGGTCCAGACATGACTGGAGTTAGAGGAAAAAATGGATATACTGCTCCTTATGATTGCCTTCTCTCTCATCACTCCAACCAGAGTTTTCATCTTGCCTGTGTAACCAGGGTGGGCCTTTTCAGCATGCCCAATTTGGCTAACATAGAGCTAGTGCTGGAGGAGATACGCAATTTAGCTATAATGTGCTCCCTGACCTCACAGATATTAGATGCCTTAGGAAATCCTTAGTTGGCATCCCCACGGCTAAACTGAAAGTATTGGAAATGAGCTTTTAAATTATTTTCCTCCTTAGTCATTTGAAAATCCGGTCCTGGCGTAGTATTACATATTACCTTATTCCTGAACCAAAACCAGACAGAGGAGGCAATGGGGTGGTAATGAGGTGTGTCTTAATGTAACAACCACCCTGGCTCCAGCTTTATGCCACACTTGGACTGGCTGGTGAAAAAAATAGGCGATTCTATGACACACTGTCTCAGGGTGGGAGCTAAAAGTGTACAGTCTGGAATTCCTGAACTGATTGCTCTTTAGGACAGAAAAGTTTTAAAGATGATTGGGCTGAAATGGAAGTATGTCATAATACTGGCTTTTCTGAGTGCTTAATAAGACTTTGGCTTATCCAACAATATTGTGAGTTAGGAAGGCGAACGTCGGGGAGAGAAGCATGGCTAGCAATGAAGAATAATTAGAGATCTGATGTGATGATTTTTACCTAATGATAACTGGGTTCAAAACTTTTATTGTCCTTTTCTTTGGATCACAGAGTTAGAGAAGGAAGGGATGATAGAGGTCATCTAGTCCAATCTCTTAAATTTTTAAAGATGAGGAAACTGAGGCTACTACTACACTGTACTGTAGTAGTGGTTGAGAATGAGAAAGTGTGTTAGATCCTACCTCTGTGACTTGAGCAAAGTTTTTTCACCTTTCTGGGATCCATTTCATCACTTGTGAAGTGACAGATTAGATTATACAACCTCTAGAATGCCTTCAAGCTCTAAATCTATGATTAGATGTATTTATTTAGGATGCTGGAATTGAAGCTAAGACATCCATTTGGTTGGGTTGTACTTCAGCATTTACTCTTCTTCTCTTAGAGATCCTAGGTCCCTTCAAGGCTTTAGGGCATGATACTTTCCTTTACTAGTGCCCTCCTCCACTCTCTCTACCATTACATAGTATTTGTTTTCTAGATCTTTTGTCTTTATTTAGCTATGTGTTGTTTCCCACCAATAAAGTATAATCTTGGGCTCAAAACGTATTTGCATAAGACTCTCATCATTGGTAGAAATTGAATACTCAGTGCCCTTTATGAGGGGTGAAGTAGACAAGAGCTTGGGAAAAGGTAGTTCTTGTGGCTTCTAGCTTTGAGAGAGGTGGCACAGGGTTTCAGATTCTTTTCAAGTCCCTGAAGGGAGAGAAGCCAACATGTAGAGAAGTTGTCATTTCACTTATGTTCCTATCCACAGCTTCCTACCTTAGAGTTTGGAAATTTTTCTCTTGGCTGAGGTCTGGAGTTTTCTCTCCCTTGGTTGAGCTATCTTGCTCCCAATTAGAGAGTTCATTCAGTTGTCTGGTATATTGTTATATGTATACCTTCTCTGATTTCTGATTTACTATTGATTTGGGTAGATGACTTCATTTTCTATTTGCTATGTGTGTTTCTTGCAGAACTGGCTTGTGGAGGGAAGGGAATCCCTTGGATAGATATAACTTGGGGCACTCCTTTGTCGTTAAGATATAGCAGTCAAGATCTCAGTTGGAATCTAAAAATTCTCTCCCCTAAACTGCCAAAAATTAAGGGGGCAAATAAATAGAATTCTAGTAGTGTGTGTGTGTGTGTGTGTGTGTGTGTGTGTGTGTGTGTGTGTGAGAGAGAGAGAGAGACAGAGACAGAGACAGAGACAGAGAGACAGAGAGAGAGAGACAGAGAGAGAGACAGAGAGAGAGACAGAGAGAGACAGAGAGAGAGAGAGAGAGAGAGAGAGAGAGAGAGAGAGAGAGAGAGAGAGAGAGAGAGAGAGAGAGAGAGAGAGACAAAGAGAGAGACAGAGAGAGAGACAGAGAGAGAGAGTGAGAGCAAGACCAACCACTGGTCCCAACCTCTCACCTTCCAGTGATCAAAATCTCCCTTGGAGAAGGATAGATGAAGGAGACTCTGGAGATATCTATTCAAACTTCCCTGTGCACCACCTCCAGACAGATTCATGTGGACATGTGTAACCTACATGGGTAAAACAAGTACAATAGAGTCTAAGCTTCTTGGGAAAAGAGACTATTTTGATTTGTTTTTGTATTCTCAGCACCTAACACTGTGCCTAGCATATAATAGGGGCTAAAATGAATGGATGAATGAATCCCTGGGCATAAGACCCAAGCTTCATACCAAGAGTTGGACATCATCTATACGTGTAATCTTGGGAAAGTTACTTGACTCCTTTGAGCCTCATAAAGTAGAGATAATAATGCCTGTCCTGGCTACCTTACATGATTGTTCTGTTTATCAGATCTGTGAAAGTATTTTACTTTCATACAAAGGTAAAGTATTAATTGCTTCCCCAGGACTTGAAGGATTGTCAGCCTAATTCAAGGATCCTGGTAACTATCTTAATGGATACTGTGTTTGATGGTATGCAAATTAACTGGGACAAAATTAAATAATTAAATGTATTGATAAGCGAAAAACCTTATACCTTTTTATAGCTTTAAAAAAAAAATTTTAATGTGCAAATGAGGAAGAATTTCTGATTATCTAACAATGTTTGGTTTGGTTGGTTGGTTGGGTTTTTTTCCCAAATAGATCAATTGACTTGAGTCTCACTTTCCTTATCTATAAAATGAGACTATTGGACTAGATGATATCTGAGTTTCATTCTCGATCTAAATCTATGACCTTATAATGATTCCATGATGTCATGGATACCTGTTTTTTTCCTTTCTCTGTTTCCCAACTTGATCTTGATAGATCTCTATTTGTCTGAGTGCTAGTCATTTTAAAAACACCCTCATTTATAGAGATTTTCTCATTTAGATCACAATTTACTTCTTCAGTTTCACCTAAGCAAAGACAAATAGAACCCATAAAATGGATCAGTTGAGGAATAATCACTTAGTAGAAAGCTCATGTTAACTGCCTCATCAAACAGCCAGGGTGTCTGGGTAATACTGCTATTACAATCATAGGAACGAGGTCTTCCTCTCCATGTCCCTTCTTGTCTTTTAACCATAGAATGGATCTAGACTTTTTAGGAACTATAAAGTTCACTTAATCCAACTCCTTTTTTACAGAAGATTGTCTCATGGAGATTGACTCATTCAAGGTCACACAGGTAGTAAATGAGAGAGCTGGGATCTGAACCCTAGTCTTCAGACTCAAAACCCAACATTCTTTCCTGTGCACAACACTGATTTCTGGTTATCTGCACTAATTTCTGTTGCAAAGAATAAGGAAGTAAAGTAATAAAGTTGTGTGATGTAAAGAAATACAGTTCCTGGTATTGGAAAGGTGGAATCAGTATGGGTATGCTTTGCTATAGAGAGTATGGGTATTAGGACCCTATATTTAGAGCTGGAAGAGCCCTTCAGGGAGGGAGCTTCAAGGTCTTCTAGTCTAACCTGTTTTATCTTATAGATGAAAAAACTGAAGCCTCAAGGATAAATGACATGGCCAAGGTCATAAAGCTGCACACAATGGAAAAGCCAAAATCTATCACTACTGTATGTTAAATACATTTTTTATTATGGACTTAATGACTTTCAGCAAAAAATAAAATAGATATACAATAAAGGATAAAAATTCCTCTTAAAACCCTTATTACTTAATAGAAAGAAAAAAATAAATCAGTAACAAAACAAGTGCTTTGTTCTCTGTTCCCTTCTAGGTGTGTCTAGAGGTCTGATGAGTTTTTAAACAAAAAGATCTATTTTTTAATGTTGGAAATTAGGATTTAAAAGTTTGTGGTGTTCCTCTATGTGTGTGTTCCTCCCCTCAGCTTCTAGCTCCTAGGTAGAACAATTCAAATTTTTAGACCTTTGGGTTTTGTTTTGTTTTCTTGATTCAGGCTAGGCCTGAGCAGGAAAAGGATATGTGACAAGGAGAAGTATTAAGATCCCCTTGAGTTAATTCAGTTAAGGGGAGATCCCATTCTGATCCCGCAACCAAGCAGCTGGGAGTCCCCAGGCTATCCTCAACTACCTATCCGAAGTGACCCCACAATCTGAACCCTTAGTCCTCTAAGCCATAAGCATTTTTTTTTTACGGTATGTTTTTTTTTTAATTTTTATGATTTTTTTCTAATTTTACATAAAGGCAATTTTTAACATTTATTTTACAAGATGTTGAGTTCCAAATTTTTCTTGCTTCTCCCCTCCCCTTCCCTCTTCCTAAAAATAAGCAATTTGATATAGGTTATTTATATGCTATCATGTAAAACATATTTCCATATTAGTCACAGTTGTGAAAGAATAGACCAAAAAGCAAAAAATTAAGTAAGTGAAAATAGTATGCTTTGATATTCAGAGTCTATTAGTTCTTTATTTGGATGTGGATGGTATTTTCCATCATGAGTCCTTTGTAGTCTTAGATCACTGTATTGCTGAGAAGGGCTAAGTCATTCACAATTGATCATCATACAATACTCCTGTTACTGTGTACAAAGTTTTCCTGGTTTCTTGCATCAGTACATAAAAGTCTTTCTAGGTTTTTCTGAAACCTGCCCGCTCATCATTTCTTATTTGAGCCATCAACTCTTTTTTTTTCTCTTTTACTTTTCTACTCATTTATCCATATATTTATTTTTAGCTTTCAACATTCACTTATATAAGATTTTGATTCCTAAATTTTCCCTTCCTTCTTTCCCTCCTCTTCTCCAAGACATACATGAGTCATCAATTCTTGAGGAAGTTTTCAATAGTGCACAAGATTACATAAAAAGCGGATTATAGATAGAGCTATAAAACAAAGACCTTTGGGAGTCAGGAAATTCATTTCTAATAAGCAACAGTTTTTGAGGAGTTTCCAAGTAGGAACTCCATGAGGAGAGAAGCTTATCTGTTATTGATCCCTATCCCACAAGCTGCTCCATCACAAAGGGCATAGTACAATATTACATGTTTAGTAGATAGTAAATGCTTGAGGAAAACGAAAAACCATTCCTTTTCTCCAAAGCCCCGGTCTCCAGCATCCATCTGCTTCCTTAGTTCTTTTTGCCTTTTTCCAGTTTCCCAACAAGAGGTATTTATTAGATCAGTAAGACTAGTTTCTTTCAGGAGACTAAATCTCTGCAGAGAGGTAGCAAGCATTATCCCAGAGAGCCCATGCAAATACATACATCCTTTTGAATACCCTGTTATTCACAAACAAACCTGCCAGTAGCCTTGGATTTCCTGCCAAGGTTCACATGAGATGAGACAGTGTGACAAGCTGTGTATTTCAAGAGCCTTTTAGGAAAGAGTTTGTGATCTCCCAACACAGTCCTTTGACAGGATACCTCTTATCAGAAATCACCATCTGGTGGGATTTAGCACAGTCTGGGTCTCCACTTCTCATGGGCTATTCCAATTTATTTTTAAGATGAGTATCAGAAAATGTCTTGATCCATCAAAATTATGAGCCTTGAATGCTCAGGGGAAAATGAAAGGTATTTGATGTTTTGGGGTGAGTTTGGCAGCATCCATCCTGCAGTTTATCAGTATGGATGTTGCCAGCAGTCTCTCATAATTCCATAAATCAGCTAGAAACATGACAGAAGAATTTCTAATTGGATCATGAAAACAATCTGGCCAGTAGAAATCTGATGACTATTCAGGCGATTGAGGACAAAAATTCCCTAATGCAACTCCCCCAATCTCTATAAAAAGCTGAGACAGCTACATTGCAAAGAAATGCCCCCTCCCCCCCAACAAGGGGAATATTTGATCTTAGCAACATGTTCAGGAAAATGTCTGACCAAGCAAATGTCAAGCAATGCCTTCACACCGCTTGTCAGAATTTGATGGCTCATATCTCACTTCTCCAGTGTCTCATTCTAACTTCATTTCAGCAGCTGGATTTAGTCTCTTCAAATGGTAGAGCCTCACCTTAGAGATGGTGAGCCTGGACTTAGGAGAACCTGAGTTCAAATCTGACCTCAGACATGTCTTAGCTGCGTAGCCTTGGGCAAGTCATTTAACCTCTGTTTGCCTCAGGTTCCTCATCTGTGAAATGGGGATAACAGCAGCACCTACCTCGCAGGATTGTTGTGAGAATCAAAAGAGTTAATATTTGGAAAATGCTTACCACAGTGCCTGGCACATAGTACGCATTTAATAAATCATTGGTCCCTTCTTCTCCTCCCTCTCCTAGCATATAACAGCAGCAGCAACAGCAATAATAGATAGCATTTATATAGTACCTATGTGCCACGCACTTTACAATATTAACTCACAACAACCCTGGGATACTGTAGGTGCTGTTATTACCTCCATTTCACAGATGAGAAAACTGAGGCAGGCAAAAGCTAAGTGACTTGTCCAAGGTCAAACAGTTAATATATGCCCAACCAAGGCTGGATTTGAACTCAAGTCTTCCTGAATCCAAGCCCAGTGCTTGGTAATTGCTTATTAACATGTTGACTAATATCTGAGGAGCAGGATTTCTTCCAGCATGAAACAGCTCTCTGAATATCCTTCAGGACCTGCTATGGAATTCATAGGAATTCAGCCTAGAGGATGGAACTATGAGATCAGCTGTCTTCATCATGTCAGAAGACTGATTTTCTTGTCATTGCTTAGGTGTCTTTTTAGAACATTTTGTTAGTATAAAATTTTATTTCTTTGTTCCCTCCCTCTGTCCCTCTATTCCTTGCCTCCCTTTCTTTCATTCCTTCCTCTCTCCTGTTCTTCTTCTCTCTTCCTTTCTTTTTTCTTTCTTCCTCCTTTTCTTCCTCACTTCCTTCCTTCTTCCCTCTCTCCCTTCCTTCCTTCCTCCCTCCATCCATCCTCCCTTCTTTTTTCTTCCCCTCCCTCCCACCTCCCTTTTTCTTCTTCCTTCCTTTCTTTCCTTCTTCCTCTTTTTCTTTCTTCCTTCTTTCCTTTTTCCTTCCTTCCTTCTTTCCTACCTTCATTCCAGTTCATAAAGCCAGCATTGTAGAGGTATGATTTCTCCAAGGCTTCTTTGTTTGCAGCTAAGGCAAGTTGCCGCTAGGTGAAAAGTGATTCTTTGTGTTTTGATTGGGAGACAATTCAAGCCCACATTCCAAAGGAACGGGAGCATCCTGAAAAAAACCAGCCTAGGAGCCAGGGGTCTGTAGTGAGCAAACAAGCGCCAGCCCAAGAGTGTAAGTTCATTGTGCTCTGGCCTGGCTTCTGTTTGCTTGTACCTGAATCAGATGTTTTCTTGACCCTGACCTGCTGGCTCTCCTTCACACATCAGCGTCAAAGCTTTGGAGCCCCCCTTACCTTTTGATCCTTCCTTTTCCTTTGGACTTTGTGGCCATTTTGGTTAATCTCCTTCACACCTCTCTGTGAATGATCTTTGCTTGTTTTGAACCTGATTCTGGCATTTCCCAGTAGCCTCTGAGAGCCTCCTTGGGCTCTGGGGATAAGGAGCTCGGTCACATCTTTCTTGTGCCCTGAGTAGTTATACCAGTCACATTCCCCTTAGGTGTGGTCAACTGGGGCAGAGAGTAGCGACTTATACATTGAAGAGTGTCTTTTCTATTGGAAGAAGAAATCATTCTTATTGGAACAGCTAAGCACAAACACTAACTAGGCTTAGCACCAACATATATAAAGAGAATACACAATTTAAAAGGAGACTTCACGAAATGTCTATTTAGACCATATTATGTACACTAGAAATATCAGTCATTTGGGAGTCAGAAGATCAGGTGATGGAGGCTGAAGCTTAGTGACAAATATTAATACAGTCCCTGCCCTCTTGGGTCTTACAGCCTAGCAGGAGGATGACACACTTACAAACAATGGTTAGAACTCTGGGCTTGGAGTCAGGAAGACAAGAGTTCAAACCCTGCTACCCTGTGGCCCTGGGCAAGGCACTTAACTTCTATGTCAGGCATCAATAAACATTTATTAAGCACCTACTGTGTGCACTGTGCTAAATACTGAGGATACCAAAAACAAACAAAAAAGATAGTCCCTGATCTCAAAGAACTCCCATTCTAATAAGAGAGAAGCAAATAAACATGTACTAACCAGCTCTGGAGGGCTTGTCTCTGTCCCCTCCTTTCCGTCTGTCTGTCTGCCTGTCTGTCTGTCTCTCTCTCTCTCTGTGTCTCTGGCTATGGTTCTCTGTCTCCTTTTATCTCTCTCTCTCTTTCTCTCTCTCTACCTATCTATCTATATCTACATATATGTATACATATATAAAATATGTGTATATACATATACACACATACACACATGAAAGTGGAAATAATCAGCAGGGGGAAGGCACTAGAATTAAAAGGGATTGGGAAAGGCTTCTTGTAGACAATAGGATTTAATTGGCACTTGAAGCCAGGTAAGCCAAGAGGCTGAGATAAGGAGAGTACTCTAGAGGAGGGAGACAGCTGGAGATGATGCCTGGAGCCCAGAGCTGGAGTATACCTTGTTCACTGAACATCAAGGAAGCCAGTGTCACTGGATCATCAAAGAATGAGTGGTGGGGAATAAGGTATAAAAATACTGAAAAGGTAGAGGGAGGGACAGACAGCTAAGTTATGAAGGGCTGTGAATGCTAAACAGAGCATTTTGTATTTGTTCCTGGAGGTGATAGGGAACCCCTGGAATCTATTGCCTTTGGGGGGTGACATGGTTGGACTTGTGCTCTAGGAAAAACACTTTGGTGGTTATATGGAGGATGAATTGGAGCACGGAGAGACTTAAAGACTAGAAAGGTATTACAATAGTGCAAGGGCAAGGTAATAATGGCATGCACCAGGGTGGTGGTGGTGGATAGAGCACTGGGCCTGGAGTCAGGAAGACCCAAGTTCAAAGCTGGCCTCAGATATATACTAGCTGTGTGATCTTGGCCAAGTCACTCAATAACTGTTTATCTCATTTTCATCATCTGTAAAATGGGGATAATAATAACATCTACCTCCCAGGTTTTTCTGAGGAGATAATGACTGTAAAGCTCTTAGCACAGTCCCTGGTGCGTAGTAAGCTCTATATAAATTTTAACTATCATCATTATTATTACGTTATTGTAAAGGTGAGAGCAACGGGCAAAAGATTGGATATGAGGGGATGAGGGAAAGTAAGAAGTCTAGATTGATGCCTAGATTGTAAGCCTGGGGGACTGGGAGGATAGTGATACTCTTGATGGTAACAGCAAAGTTAGTTTAAGGGAAAAGATAATTAATTCAGTTTTGGACATATTGAAGATGTCTACAGGACATCCAATTTGAAATGTCTGAAAGGCAATTGGAAATGTGAGATTTGAGGTCAGTAGAGAGATTAAAACAGAATAGGTAGAGTTGAGAATCATTAGCATAGAAATGATAGTTAAATCCATAGGAACTGATGAAATCACCAAGCACTATAGCGAAAGAAGGGAAGAGGGTACAGGACAGAGCCCTATGGGACATCTATAGTTAGAGGGCATAAGCTAGATCCAGCAAAGGAGACAGAGAAGCAATGGTTTAAAAGGTAGAAGGAGAACCAAGAGAAGGTATCTTGAAAAATCTAGAGAGAAAAGAGTGTCAAGGAAAAGAGGGGTGATTGACAGTGTCAAAGACAGCAGAGAAGTCAAGAAAAAGGAGGATTGAGAAAAAAACCACTGGATTTGGAAATTAAAAGATTATATATGACTCAGGCAATGCACTAGGACTTTGCTTCTAAATTTTATATTCTCTCTGGGAGTTCCCCCATATTGAAGAAATGACTGGTAAATCATCCTTTCTAAGTGCCAAGACACGTTGCTAAACCCAAACATTGAGAAAGATTGAGCTACCCTTTCTGCTTCTACTTTCTGATCATCTATTCTCTCTCTAGAAAACCTAGCAACCTGGCTTCTGTCTCTATCACTCTTCTTAAATGTTCTCTATGAGATCACTAATAACTTCCTTATGGTCAAATCTAGTGATTTTTTGTGTTTTCAATTTTTATCCTCGAACTCTGTAGCACTTGATACCATTGCCCAACTCCTCTTTCTTGATACTTTGTTTTCTCTGGGTGCTTCTCCTACACCTCTAATTATTCCTTTTTGCTCTCCTTTGCTGCTTCATATTTCTTCTCTTGTCTTCAAAGTGTGAGTGCCCTTGGTGGCTCTGTCCTTGGAGATTTTTTGCTTCCTTTTTTTTGGCATGTAAGTGACACCGTGGGTAGAGAATAGGATCTGGAGTCAAGACAACCTGAATGCAAGTAAAGGCTCAGAGACTCACTAGCTATTTGACCTTGGGCAAATCATTTAACCCCTGTTTGCCTCAGTTTCCTCAACTGTAGAATGGGGATAATAATAGTACCTATCTCTCCCAGGATTGTGGTCAGGATCAAATGAAATAATATTTGTAAAACACTTAGTATTATGCCTGGAAAATGGTGGGTGCTATTTAAATGTTTGTTTCCCTCCTTTTGTATATTCCCTCCCTTGGTCTCCTGCTCTGCTTCCACAACTTTTTGGCACATCTATGTCAATGGCTTCAAACTCTACTTCTCTACTCTCTTTTCTCAGAGCTGCAAACCCGTATCTCCTAACTCTTTCTGAACATCTCCACCCAAATTTCCTTCTACTACAAGATGTGAAGGAAGTTGGAAGGAATTGAAAATATTTAGCTTGGACAAGAGGACTTATGGAAGTCATGGTAGTTGTCTTCAAGTATTTAAAGAGTTGTCATGTGGAAAAGAGATTGATTTGTTTTGGTTCTAAAAGGCAGATTTGGGAGCAATATGTATGTTGCGGAATGGCTGATTTAGAGGTTTGGTAAAGAAAGATTCCTTACTATTCAAAATGCAATGAGACTGCCTCAAAAGTTAGAGTTCATAATCATTGTATGTTTTCAAATGGAGGCTGGGCAATCATTTGTCAAGGACTCTGTCAGAGTATGCCTGGATGATATGATTTGAGAGAGGTTCAGTGGTACAAGGAAAGAATGCTGAATTTGGGGTGAGAAGACATGACCCTGCTATTTGCTGTCAACATGATCTTGAGCAAGCCACTTAACACTTCTGGGCCTCAGTTTCCTCACCCATAAAATAATTGTGGTAGGAGCAGTATTTACTATTTAGGTCAAACCAGCTGTCTCCCCTTCCCCTCAACCTAAAAAGGGGTAAGAAAAGCTGTCCCAGAGCTTTGACTGGTCTGGAATAAGTTGATAGATTATTTGAGTGTTTTGTTTCAGGAATTAATTCATGAACTCCTTTGAGTTCTCAGCATCTTGTGCTTTTCTTTTCTTTTTTCTTTTCACGTGAGGGGAAATAAAATTGTCCCATACCCAATACCAGTATTGTACATTGAGTGCCTGTGTGGGAATTGACGACTTTGTTCTCTGTGTAAAAGGAGTTTTAGGGCCAACCACACTTACGTAGCCTAGATGAAGTGGTCATTATACCCATTCCAAGAAGGCTGAGGGAAGAGGGAACAACAACTTGGGAAAAGAGGGAAAGAGGGAGGAAGCAGACACGTGAGAGCAGGGTTGAGAGAGGAGGGAGGCTTGTGGAGAGAGCAATGAATTTCAGACAGTGTCACCCCATATGCTTCCAGTAAATTTAAAAGCTAAAAATAAGACCACACATGGAGCCATCTTACATGGGGAGAAAAAGCCTTTCAAATGAGTGGCTAAGGGTGTGGCTAGTGGCATAGCCAGGGGGTCTGGCCAAGGGGGAGTGGCAAGTGGACAAGGAAGACAAACTTGAAATAGATTGAGCCAACTCTACAAGATGCCAACACTAATACCCCACAATGATCCTTTATTTATAAAGTAATGAGATAGAACAGAATACGGGGTCACCTCAGTTTCGTCATCTGTGAAATGAATAGGTTGAACTAGATGGCTTTGAGATCTCTTCTGTCTCTAGATCTAGGATATTAAAATACCAGCCTCAGAGCTGGAAGAAACCTCAGAAGCCAATTAATCCAACCTGTGCCAATGTAAAAAAAAAAAAATCTCCCCAATAACATAGCCCCAAACTGATCACCCAGCCTTTGCTTGAAGACTTCTAGTCAGAGAAGGGGATGTTTTATTACTAGTAAAGCAACATATTCCACTTAAGGACAGTTTTAATTGCTGGTAAGGCTTTTCTTCGGAGAAGGAAATGGCAAACCACTCCAGTATCTGTGCCAAGAAACCCCAAACGGTGTCACAAAGAATTGAACACGACTGAAAAACGACTCAACAACAAAAGGCTTTTCCAATGTTGAGACTCATTTTGCCAGACATGGTGGCCTGTGGCTATCACCTCCCACATTTAGGGAAGCTGAGGCTGGGGGGAGGAGGGTGGAATCGCTTGAACTCAGAAATTTCTGAGGGGCAGGAGAGTAAAGCCAATCTGGCATCTACGTTAAGTCCAACACCAATATGGTGATATCTAGGGAGTGAGGTTGCAGTGTGAACTGGCCCAAGCTAGAAATAGAGCCAGAGGGAAAGAGAAGGAAGGGGAGGGGAGAAATTAAATCTGCCTGTGCAAACCCATTCCTCTCTGGGCCCAAGAAGATTAAGTCCCTTTCCCACAAAATAGTCCTTAAAACTTTTGAAGACAGCTATTATGTCTCTTTCTTTGAGTTCCCACCCACTGTCATCTACTCTCTGTGCTAAATATTCTCAAATCCTTCAAATGATCCACATATGGCTTGGTCTTGAGGCCCTTCACCACCCTATTCACTGTTTTCTCTATGTTTTCCAGCTTGCCGATGTTCCCTCAGTCACACATGAAAATTAGCCTCTTTACTTCATGGCCATACCACATAAACTCTAGGCAAAAAGGCCTAAAGACATCTATCATGAATCCTCTCAAAGCATGTGTGGACTGTTTAGGAGAACCAAGGGTGGACAATGAGTACTCCACCCCTCCCCCCTTTAGGCTATTAGGTCTGGGTTGGAGAGAACATCCATGCTATGTGACCAAAACATTGAAAGACATGAACTTGTAATATTAGAAAGAGACTTGGGTCACTTTGGTGACTTTGAGTCACACTGTGAAGTCCCTTTACCTTATAGGTACTCAGTTTCCTTATCTATGTCAAGAAATGATCCCGTAAGATGATTTCTAAGGTCGTTTCCTATTCTGCTCTTTCATGAAATCTGTGAAAGAACAGGCTTACACAGCATTTTCCTAGCAGCCCTGCAAAGTACAAGTGTTTCTTACAAGTGTCATTAATCCCATTTTACAGATGGATAAGCTGGGTCTCAGAGAGGTTAAGCAATTTGCCTATGGTCACTCAGTCAGTGTCAGAGCCAGCATTCAGGGTTCTCTTTCTACCATAACTCTAACTGACTCCATCCCTGTGCATACTACATAGGCAGCTTGCTGTAACATCTTTTTTTTTTTTTCTGCATTATTTCCAGGTGTTTTAATTTTTTTTCTTTTTTTTTCTTTCTTTCTTTCTTTATTTAACTTTTAACATTCATTTTCACAAAATTTTGGGTTCCAAATTTTCTCCCCTTTTGTCCCCTCCCCCCACCCCAAAACACCCAGCATTCTAATTGCCCCTATCTGCCAATCTGCCCTCTCTTCTATCATCCCTCTCTGCCCCTGTCTCCATCCTATACCCCTTTACCTGTATTTCTTATTTCCTAGTGGCAAGAACAGTACTCGACAGTTGTTCCTAAAACTTTGAGTTCCAACTTCTTTACCTCCCTCCCTCCCCACCCCTTCCCTTTGGAAGGCAAGCAATTCAATATAGGCCAAATCTGTGTAGTTTTGCAAATGACTTCCATAATAGTAGTCTTGTGTAAGAACTAATTATATTTCCCTCCATCCTATCCTGCCCCCCATTACTTCTGTTCTCTCTTTTGATCCTGTCCCTCCCCATGAGTGTTGACCTCAAATTGCTCGCTCCTCCCCATGCCCTCGCTTCCATCATCCCCCGCACCCTGCTTATCCCCTTATCCCCCACTTTCCTGTATTGTAAGATAGGTTTTCATACCAAAATGAGTGTGCATTTTATTCCTTCCTTTAGTGGAATGTGATGAGAGTAAACTTCATGTTTTTCTCTCACCTCCCCTCTTTATCCCTCCACTAATTTGCTGTAACATCTTAAGCAACTGAAAAGTTCATTATCATCCTTGAGACATTCAGTAGAAACATCACCAGAACTGGAGTGAGAAGGCATGGATTTGTGTACTAGCTCTGCCACTTACCACAGGACCACAGATTTGGAGCTAGATGGGATTTTAGAAACCATCATGTCCAATCCTCTTATTTTGCAGAGAAGGAAGCTGAGGCCCAGAGAAGTTAACCAACTTGTTCAAATTCACGTAGCTGGTAACAGAGCCCAGATGTGAATGCAGGTGATGTGACTCCTCATGAAGCACTCATTCCACAGAATCATGTTGATTCAGCATCTGACTATGGCCAAATTACAGAACATTTCTGAGCATTAGTTTGAAATCTGCAAAATGACTTGCATAAAAATACTTTTGTTACCTGCCTCATAGGGTCATCAGGTGGAGAGTATACCATAAGCCTTTAATAACTCTATGTTAGTGTAAAGTATTATTATCATTCCCATAAAGTATCCAATATATACCATAACTATCCATCAAAACTTATTCACCACATCTCCTAAGTATCCCTCAGAACCTATCCATAGGTATCTACCATATCTCCTAAGTATCCCTCAGAACCTATCCATAGGTATCTACCATATCTCCTAAGTATCCCTCAGAACCTATCCATAGGTATCTACCATATCTCCTAAGTATCCCTCAGAACCTATCCATAGGTATCTACCATATCTCCTAAGTATCCATCAGAAACTATCCATATGTATTTGACATGTTTCATAAATATTCATCATAACCTCTTCCTGCCCCCTGGAAAATAATTTAAAGTGAAGCTCTTAGCATCATCTCCTTTCCCACTTTAAATTATGAGCAGTACATTCAGTTCAGTTTCTGGGGCTTGCATGGAAGTGCTGAAACTTCTTAGAGGACATTAATCTTTCTTGGTGCTTTGTGGTCTGTTTGAAATCTTTTCCCCCCTCTGTCAGGCTCTGGGTTCTCTTTTCTCTCCCCCACCTTCTCCAGGGACAGAGTTGGAAGGAGTAAGAAGGGAAATGTCTCTGTCACCAGAGGGTTGATCACAAAGACTGATTGCTCCCCATGATGGAATCCTCCAACCTTCTCCCAGGAGGCAGAAAGGGGAAGGTCACAGCTTCTTCTGTCCACTACAGTATCAGCTCACTGAACCTACTGTCATTGCCCTGGCCATGGAATGAGTTCAGTCTGCTCTAATCTGAACGCTCTATTCCTCTTCCTTCAATGATTCTTCCAGTTGTGGCTTTTCCTGTTCTTCAGCTGCATTTCAACGACTGAAGACTTCAGAGTTATGTGGGAGGTGATTTAAAAAAAGAAGAAGAAGCCAATACTCTGTCTGTTCTTGTGCCTGTAAAATTCATGCTCAGATTTATGCTGGAACTCTACCCTGTTTTTTTACTAATTCAATTGTTCTCTCTTTGTTTATAAATTGGAGTTGTTAGGGTTTTCTTTTCTCAAGACCCTGGGCTAATTTGTTTCCAGGACTGAAAAAAAAATCCATCTAGGGGTTCTAATTAACTCAGTGGCACAAATCTACCATTTATTTCCAGGATGCTTGGGGTGAGTGTCTTTCAGTTCCTATCCCTGAAGCCCAATTTTCACAGCTTTAGTGCAGGTCTCTAGTGGTCTCCTCCAGCCAGCAGGGCATTGATGGGGGTTAGGAATCACTCCCCCCAGCCCTAGATGCCAGGCTGCTGTCATCATTCCTCTTAGAAAGAGGTAGGTAGGAACAGAAAGAGTATGCATTGCCACATTAGACTAGACCTGCCCTAGTCATGATAATCCAACTCAATCATTATCCCAAGGCAATAATTCTCTCCAGTTTCCTGACCCCCCACTACAAAATGGCAATTATTAATAATTTCTTTTTTATAAAGAAAGGAATGAGTGGAAGGGTTTTTGTTTGTTTTATTTTCTTCCCTGACTACAATCTTCACTGTGTTGTGATTAAACAGGCCAAGGCATGTGGTATGGTCTAAAGAAGAAAGTTTTGTCAGGTTCTGCTAATTGCCTGTCATAATTATGAAGGTGCTGCCCTAGGCACCCAGGGCATCTGTACTGATTAGCCATCTAGATAAGAAAATGAAATCTGGAGAAGCTACACAGCAGCAATCAGCCCTACTAAATGTCAGTCTTTTATTCGAAGTGGTCCCAACAGGGAAAAAACAACAATAAAAACTACCATACCTACATCCTGGTGTTGGATTGATCTTGGACTCAACACCCAGATCCAAATGGTGCCTAGAGAAGGTTGGACAGAAACAAGATGCTCCCTGAGGCCCCTTTGAATTAACATTCTGAAGCAAAGATTGGCAATATGCTGAACTAATGAGTTATCGTAGACCCAGCAGTGTGGGAGCGAAGTAGGAGGTTTTCATTGCTGAGTGTCACTCTGAATGGAGTTATTACTTGCCTGATTGAGTTTTCCAAAGTTCACAAGCCTCCTATTATTTTCCACCCATAAATCCCTTCCCATGTTTTAAGTAAAAGAAAATCAATCACTTGTGGGGGAGTAGAAGCTTTACGTAATGCTTATAGAAGTGTGACTGACGACGAAGGTTTGGGGTACTCTTCTCCAGAGTGTTTTCCTAGGCCAGAGGGATTCAGAACTTCATTAACTCATCTTTACAGTAATGGTTTCATAGCACTTTAATGTTTGTAAGACTTTTGATATCTATTATCTCAGTTAATCCACAGAATAGCCCTGTGAGGTAAGTGAGGAAAGGAATGAAGGATTCAACCTGGAGAGAGGAAGACCAGGACTTGGAGAGAGTTCAGATTCTGACTCAGACTCTTGCCAAGTTGTGTGACTCTGGGAAAGCCACTTAACTGCTCTCCCTTCACTTTATAATTCCTTACTTTCTAGGTCTTCTTATCTGTAAAATAATAATAATAATAGCACCTACTTTACCACAGCGTGATGAACATCAAATGTATTAACATGCATAAAGGGCTTGGCAAACCTTCAAGTGTGATATAAATATTAGTTATTATTTTTATAATCACTATTTTATTAAAGAGAAATCTGAGGCTCAGAGAGGTGAAGCAAATTTCCCAGGAAAGCAGGATTCATATGAAGCTCTTTAGGTCCAGCCCCCTATCCACTACCCCATTCAGCCTCTCCACCTGTGGCATTTCCATGACCACTTTCATACACCCTTGTTAGTACTTTTACCCCACCTCATCCCCCCAAATTATAATGAATTTTCTTTGTAATATGTCTTTTATTTCCTCATTTATTGTGTTGTGACCTGCTCCCACCTTCTTGTGCCTTTGAATTACCCTCTAAATTATATTCATTTTTCAACCTTCAGAGAAGTCCTGTGTTCTATGCCTCACAGTGACAAAATAACAGTGGTAGACTATTGGCATTAAAAAGATGGGCTGTTATTTCAGGAAGAAGTTTGGGGTCATTAAGGGAACTTTACAATTTCTCAAAAGCCATCCAGCCTGCTCTCCCCTCCTCTTGTTTAATTCTAGGCTCGATTCTTTGTCCAGATGTGCTTTCTCTCTCCAAGATATAGATAGATAGAAGACAACCAGATAGATAAATAGATAGATGATTGAAGGATAAATAGATGATAGATGGATAGATAGGCTAATAATAGATGGATGATAGATAGATGCATAGAGTGATAATAGAAGGATAATAGATTGATAGATGATGGATAAATTGATTGATAATAGCTGGATGATAGATTGATAAATGATAGATGGATAGATAGACTGATAGATAATAGATTGATAGATGATTGATAGATATAGAGATGACAAATGGATAATTGATGGCAGATGTAGATAAATAAATATAATAGATTTATGATAGATGAGACAGATAGATGATAGGTTCATAGAAGGGTGATAAAAATAGATAGGCATGTATATGTATGAATATATACATATATGTGTGTATATACATGCACACACATATGCACAGTGTTCCAAAAGGTTGAATACAGTTTTTGGTTATTAAAGCAGTTTTAATCTTTTACAGCTCATATGGCCCCCTCTCTCTAACCTCCTGTCTACCCTTCCCCTAACACTCACTCACCTACTTCCCCTGCTCCTTGTTCTTTTTTTAAAAAGTTTTATTGATGTGTCTTGTTTTTCTAATACATTTACAAATTACCCCCATTCTGTGAGAGGTCTCTTGTAACAAAGAAAAACAATTAAGCCAAACTAAAAATACAGCATCCTCTTCTGAAAGAACATACAACATTCCACAGCTGTAGCAACCTCCCCACCCCACACACACCTTTTTCTTTTCATTTAAGCATTAATAGCTTAAAACTGCAGTGAAACTTTTGGAACATGAGATACAGATAGAGTTAAGAAATCATAGTGATAGAGATGATAGAAAGATGAAGATAGAGATGATAGATCTATGCATCACAAATGCAAATGCATATATCCATGTATGTGTAGTCTTTATAAACACACATGGATGGATGAGTTGTATAGCTCAACTGTATGTCATAGCCTGCAAAACAGGACTTCTTCATCCACTTCTTTTTTCTTATTTGTATAGATAAGCCAAAATTTCTTGATTGGTTATGAATCTTATCCAGGGTACTCTGCAATGTTTTGGGACTTAAGCCAACCAGCACAATGTAATGCAAAAACAGGAGTATAAGGACCTCATCATCTACAGAGAATCCCTTTCGAACTTAGACTTCTCACTGGATCTCCTCCATGACTATGGCAAACTTTTTTGGCAAGCCTATCTCCTTGTTTAATGCCTCACCTGACATTAATGATCAAAGGTGAGGGATAAAACTATCTCTATTGTTATCTGTTCCAAAGAATCTTGAATAATTTTGATATACAAATAGAAGACACTTTGCTAAAAGAGAATTTAAGGAGATATTTTGTTCAGTAAAATCAAATATTTTTTTTTAGACATCAAAGAATAAGCACCATGAGATGTCATATTCTCTACATCTTTCAGTCAATTTTTTTAAAATAACAAAGATGTACTATAATGTGGGATAATGCTGGCAAAGATCTTCCTTTGTCTCTGAAATCCCTCATCCTACTAATACCTTTATACCTGTGTAAAAGATTTTTTCTTATAGAAATGGATAGAAAAAACTGACCAAATCATGTAACAAGAGTGAGAGATAACTGATGTGGTATGTATGCAGTATATGTGATCAGTTTCGAACTCCTTGCCCAGGACCTATGAGATCCTAATTGGTGAGTACATGAAAGCAAAGCCCACTCTATCTAGCCAAGCCCAACCATGCTTGTCTATCTTGTGAATCTGCCCCATCACTCATTCATTCTTTTTTCTTGCTCCTTACTGTCTTTTTTTAAGTTTTATCAACACATTTTGTTTTTACATTACAAATATTTCCAGATTACTTCTACCCTGTGAGAACTTTCTCAAGATAAAATAATCAATAAAACAATAGTGACCTCATCTGAAAGTGTTTGTATTCCACATATACAGTACTCCCAGCATGTCTCTATTTTTTTAATTTTTAAAAAATTTACAGAAATCTATTTTCTCTCTCTCCTGCTCCCCACCCCATTGAAAAAAAAATTTTAAATCCCAAGTCACACAAAATGTATTTTCTCATTGGATGCATACTCATCAACATATCTCATTCTGTATTGTAAATCCATCATCTTCCTATCAGGAGGTAGATAATATGTTTCATCATTGGTCCTCTCAAATCATACATGGTTACTCTATTGATCATAGTTCTTACAATTTGCACATTTGTTTTTACAGTATTGTTGCCACTTCATAAATTGTTTCTCCTTGTTCTGTTCATTGCATTCTTTTGTTGCTGTTGCATTACATTCTTTGCCAGTTTAGAAAAGCCTTCGTATTTGCTCACTTTTATTTTATTGATGTCCTAGTATAAACTGTTTTGGTTCTTCTTACTTACCTCTGCATCCATTCATACCTGTTTTTGCATGTCTCTTTGAGATCATCTTTTTCCTCATTTCTTACCCCAAAATAGCATTCTCTCACCTTCTTATACATATTGCCATGTATTAAGCCACTCCTTCACTGAAAGGCATCCCTTTAGTTTCCAGGGTTTTTGTTATTGTTTTGTTTTTTGTTTGCTACCACCAGATAGACTGAAGTTGATCATTTGCTCTGGGAACCATAACTGGATCAGTACTTCCATTGTTTCTGGAAAAGATACATCAGTTACTTATGCGAAAGTTCCCTGTGATTTCCCAGAACAAAAGACCCTTTCATGGCCTCTGTTCCCCCTCTATCTTTTCCACTTGTGTAATTTCTTTGAAAGAGATATTTTAGTACTTGAACCCACAGAACTTAGCATAGTACTCAGCACATAGTAAAAACTAAATGAATGCTTTTTCATCAGTTTGTGCATTGGTAAATGTCTTTAAGGTGCCAAGGAAAGACCCCAGCATATTGAGTAGATCCCAAATGGTGAACTCATAGGAAGGCATGAGTCTCATGCAGGCAAGAATGGAGCAATTGTATTATGGAGGGCACCATCACATTGATGAAATCACAGATCTATTTGAAGTTTTGAGTCTATTTTGTATGTATTTATCTGGGTATATGTTGTTTCCATCCAGTAGAATGTAAACTCCTTGGGGACAGGAACATGCCAAATGACTACCATAATTCCTGGCACTTAGTATTGAGAGAAATAATTATTTCTCTCATATTGATAATCAATTATTGAATTAGGACCAGAATTGTTTCAGAAACTCATAGGTTGTCAGTCTCTGAAGGACATTGTTGATGGATGTGATTGACCAAATTCTTGCTACATGGTTTTCCATCCTGGGTGGGAGATCCCACCCAAATAGAGAATCTTACAAAGAATTCAATCTAAGGTGAATTGTGTTTTACTTAGGCAGGTTCAATTAGGAGAATAGTGGTAGATCCTTTGTTTAGATTGTCCCAGGCTGGGGATGATCTAGCTAGAGATAGTCTCTCTTTTTCCAGGAGCAACAGAATCAAAGTCATGTTCCTCCAGCCTCTAATTAGAATAGGTCCACCTCTCATTATAATATTCATTCTTTTCATAGACTGCTAACCAGAGTTGATTGCCACCTGTGGGGAACACTCACTCTTCCAAGGGAATATATATATGTGTCAAGAAGTCACATCTATCTTTGGCATTCAAGAGTACCACTAACCCCTTTTATTAAATATCCACCAGTATAATTAATAAAATGACTAATTACCCAGAAATTTGTCTCTCAAACTTTTTATATGTCACAGTAGACACTTTTGAATTGAACTTTTAATAGATAATCTCCAGACAAATTTAATGCCAGCTCTTTCTCCCATTCTTTGTCCCATCCCCATCAGAATAATAATAAACTAATCCTTGTTTGTGTGAATATTATTATCATCTTCCTGGCCAGAGATGATTTCATTTAGATGATATTATTAGACAATTTTTATCAGGTGATTATGTTGGGTAACCACTTTTTCACTTTGCCTTGTTGAAGTCACTATAGGGATCACTATTCTAATTCTACAATCTACACTGAAGAATTGAACTGCTCAGCAAAGCAGGTCAGGTTCATTCCCATCAGCTAGTTTCTCTAGGCATTATCCATTATAGAAATCTCCTTTGTTTTCTTTTAGATATATAGATAAGCTTTTTATTTTCAGTCAAATGTATCTGTTACCTCCTCCTCCTCCTTCTTCCTCTATGGTAAAGCCATTGGACCTCCCCAATCCAAATGAACTTTGATCCACATTCCACTACTCACACCACTCATCTTTTTCCTAGGATGTTTTCTCTAAGTGCCATACTATACTGGGGGCACAAAGTTAGGGTGGTCTCTTCTGGATACTAAATGCCACCTGATGACTGAAACACATCTAAATATGAATAGATTAGGGAGGATCAACAAATTGGGAAATAACTATAAATAGCTCACTCATAAGTACAGTCAATGAATTGCAACCCCATACACAGGATGACCTACTATCACAGGTTCTTAGATCTACTTTTCTAAAAGGAAAGGAAATTTTTGAAGGATCAACAATCCCTTTAATCAAGCACATATATCATTCACTTAGTTCAGGGGGAAAAGTCAGCACCCTGAACATTAGAGAAAATACAAAGAAATAATAATCAATAGACAGGGCTTCCAACTGCCTGACTGTAAACATCACAGATCAACAGACAGATCCAACTGTCTGATCATACATACATAGTTACCAGAGAGAGAAGTACCAATATCTGGGTTTTCAAAGCTGGGGGTCTCCTTAGTGGCTGCCCAGAGTCTCCTATGGCCAAACAAACACTTCCAATGAGTAAGCCCGAAGTAAAACCTCGCCTCAGAGTATTTATGCATTTTTCAGAGCCAGAGGTCATCACAACCCTTGAGAACCAGGGCATTAGAAATGAATAAAAGGTGTGGGCTTCCCCTAATCAAGCTTTCCTTAATGGGCAGGCCCATTAATGGGTAGCAAAGATCTTTAGCTCTCTGATTAGCATTACAATCCCCTATCTGTTGGTGGCTCAGTGGCTAGAGCAGTGGACTGGGCATCAATAAGATCTGAATTCAAATATAGCCTCAGACACACTGTAACTGTGTGACCCTAGGCAAGTCACTTAACTTCTGTTTGCCTTCATCCAGTGGAGAAGGAAATGACAAACCATTACAGTATCTATGCTAAGAAAACCCCATGAACTATACGATCCACAGGGTCCTGAAGACACATACATGATTGAATGACTAAACAACAACTACATGATTAGTATTGTTTAGATACTATTTGAGAAGTACAAGTCAAATCCCTGTCTTTAAGAAGTTTATAGTCTTACTAGGCTGACAAGATCCATATGAACTGAATTACAAATATGAACTGGGTGCAAGGAATAGGATAAACAATTATACTTCACATAAAAGAGATCTACATGGGCTGGCATGTCCAGGGATTGTTTTCAAAGGAGAGCTAGGTTTGGAAGGATGGGGGATATGAGGTAAGCAGAAATCAAGAAAATGGGCCGCCCCAGAGGATCAACAGTAGCAAATCATGGAGATGGGAATGAGCATTACATAGATAGAGATCTATAATAAGGAGACCATAAATGATTTGGGCTGGAAAATAACCTAACTTCAAAAGATCTCTAGGGAGAGAATTCCATGTGATCATACACTATCCTGAAATGTGAAAGAGAATGATCCATTCAGTGATGTTTGAGTAAGAACATGATGGAAAACACAGGGTATTTATATTGAATTACACAGAGTCAGAATAAATCTCATGAGTCCAGCTCCATTTGATTGGGAGGCAGTGTGACATGGAAGAAAGAATGCTGAATTTAGAGCCACAGGACTTGAGTTGACATACCCACTCTGTTATTTACTCTGTGTGACTTTGGGCAAGATACCACTGTCTGGGGTGCCTTTTCTTTATCCATAAAATGAAGGCTTTGAAATAAGGTACCTTCCAGTTCCAAATCTGTGATTCCCAGTTCAGTTCAGTGGGCAAAAGCCCAGAAAACAGGAGACAGATTTTTGCTCCAGTTCCATGTGGCTGAATACGTGGATTCATACGAGACGTTTAACCCAATGTACTTCAGTTTTTCCATCTGTCAAAGAAAGGTAATGTATATATACCATCTACCTGGCCTCTTACCTCTTTGGGTTGTTGTAACAATAAATAAGATCATACGTACAAAGCCTTTCAATGAAAGGGGTGAATTCAGAACACTTCACACCCATGATCTCATATGCTCCATTGATTTTTTCTTGGTCACTGAACAGTGAAACCAACAAGTTGATGTCAGACAGAACTGAGTATGTGTTCAACAGTTTTTGTTACTCAGAAAACTTCCTATTTCAGGAAGCACAGCAGACTCAAGGTGGCCCCAAGCATGTCTCTATGAGTCAGTGCAAACTTCAATTCAGTTAAATTTAACAAATATTTATGAGACAGCTACTATATTCAATGTACTGTTCTAGGCCTTGGCACAACAACAATGGATATTTTGGTCAAGGGCTGGAAGAAGAAAAACAGATGGAATCCCTCCCTTTGAGGCCAACTCAGAACACAAATGGCTCTGCTAGCCTGAATCTTCTGGATCAAATAATCTACTTTACCTGTCTAAATCCCAGGGATATGTCTCCAGGGCATCCTCCTAGCTGGAGAAATGAACCTGAAGTCCATAAGATAGATTTCAGAGGGCTGATGAACTCGAATGGGAAAAAAAATTATATCTTTGCTTTCACTAACCTCTAACTGAAAAGTAGCATTTTCTTCAATTATTTGATAATATTATTCTGAAAAGAGGTCCAATGGCTTCATTAGACTGCTAAATGGGTCTAGGAAACACAAAAAATGATTAAGAATCCCTGACCTAGAGAGCCCAGTTGTTTGACTAAGCCAATAACACTAGTTGGCCTAGAACTTAATTTATAATAGCTGGTTTTTTTATGCTCCTGAAGGAGCATATTGTTTAAAGGAAATGCTGCCTTTGGGAAGGTGGATGCATTCTAAGCACTCTCTCCTCTCACAAAGAGCTCAGAAGGACAAGTTCAAAAGTTAGCAAATACATTCCCAACTTGTTTTCTAATCTGAAAGCTCATACTTTGTAAGCAGGCCTTCAAGTCTCTGAGAATGAAAGACATTTGATGCTGGGATGACATTTTATGTATTTAAAGCTCAGCTTTCACTTCTGTAGAATGGGTTTTCCTTTCTTGACAGAACTCAAAAATGGCTTCACAAATATGTTAAAGTTGTTTAACTGCTTTACTCTCAGCCAATGACAAAGTCCCACCAAAAACATGTTTTACTCTCTTGTACATGATTAGCTATCTGAGTTTCCTTTTCTTTGCCCATCAAATGAGAGTTTGAATTAATTACCTTCCAATTCCAAATCTGTGATTCTGAGTTCAGCTCAATGTGCACAAGCCTGGGAAACAGGAGATAGATATGGTCTACTTTCAAATCATTTTTTATCCTCCTAGACAGCATGACCTAGTGACTAGGGGCTGACACTGCATGCAGGAAGACCTGGGTTCAATTTCTACCTCTTAAGACATATTGATTGTATGACAATACTGGCTAATTAAGCTCACACTACCCTCAGGCAACCAACTTAGACTGTAAGTTGCCATGATTTGCTTAAGTTTTTTTTTTCGTAATGTGTGATAAGATGAGATAATATTCCTAAAACAATTACCACAATGTTTGGCACGTGGTTAGCACTATTTAAATCTTGAATCTCTTCCTTTCCCTTATGCTTGTGGACAAAATACCACAAAACAGGAGTTAAAATCTGAAGTGGAAAAAATGGTTTTCTTCTTATCCTCCTCTAAATATTCTTAATTGACAAAATAGTTGGATCTAAGAATAGTAAAAACTTACATAAAAGTGTCAGCCATTCTTTCTAATTTTATCTTTTTAAAGCTTATTCTTCACTTCCTTATGGAGGATTTTAAGAATAGTACTCTTCAAACGTGGTGGTTACAGTGCCCTCGATCATGAAAATTGCTTGCTATAGAAACACTAGAAAAATCTGTTTCATTTTTGCATCTATCTGTTGTCTTTATTCCAGTTCAAACTATAAATAGTCTTTAAATGACCTGGGTTAGCCAGCCTTCATGGCAAGTTCAATTCCACTGCTTTCTAATCCTGCACTTAGCTTTTCATCATATACTTTTATAATATTTTACAAATGAACTTATACTCTAAACTAGTACTGACTTTGACTGCCATGTCTGTACTTGTTACAGAGATGATATTTGCAGGCTTATTCAGATACCAGAATGATTTAACTTATTCAGTATTGCTAACATCAATTATACTTCTCTTAGAAATGGTGATAATTAGATTCAATATCTTTAGTTTATTCAGTTTTCTCATAATCAATAATTGAAGATGTTTACTAAGTGCTTATTAATCTCAGTAGTTCAGATTGAAACAGTTCTGACTACAAAGAGTACCTTCTCAACTCTGGAACAAGACTTGAGTTGGACGTTGGATCTCCTGCCCTCCATTCTACTATGTTAAATGTAAGTGATTTGGGGTTGTTTTTCCTAAACACATTCCTTACATCCTGGTCTCTGAAGGAAGTTCTTCATTGGGTATCACAAAAATACAATGCTTCTGAAACTTATTTTAATTTTGGTTTTAACTTTAAAACATTTAAGTTGCCACCATCATATTCTTGGTATATTCCTAACTTTCCTCCATGAAGAATTTGACCCATTTCCATGACCCTTTAGATGGTTGATGAAATTTCATGTAGCAAATTCATTTTCATGTGATTTCCATGTGATAAGGTAACATAGATGGGGAAAACTTTGACCAACTGTTGTGCATTTGGAAAGTTACCTCTACCACTGAAAGAAGGTTTTAGCATCATCTCTGGTTGTCCTTTCTGGGTGTGTTGGAGTTTACTGGACCAAGAAGAAACTGAGCTTTTGGTTTTATTTCTTTTAGTAACTTTTGCAGGGAACAAGAAAGGTAGGTCTCTAGAGCAAGCCAAAATGGTGAGAGGAAAAATTCAAAGAACATATCTATGCAGCCACAAAACAATAAGTTAGAAATGCAAACAATTCAGCCAATCAATTCTGTTTTCCCACTGTCTATGAATGACCTTAATTTTTTTTTTTTTTTGGTCACAAACTGATTTTCTTTTCATTAAAAAACAACTGAATATACAAAAGTACTTGTGAATATATAGCCTAAGAGAATTGGGTGTAGACTGATAACAGCAATGAGAAAGTTTCATCTTCCCTGCTCCTCCAAAAAAGTTGACCTAAAATTTGACAGAGACAGACAGACAGACACACACACACACACACACACACACACACACACACAGATACAGAGAGAGAGAAGAGAGTGTGCACACAGAGAGAGAGAGAGAGAGAGAGAGAGAGAGAGAGAGAGAGAGAGAGAGAGAGAGAGAGAGAGAGCGCATCAGTAAATCTAATTATGAGGAGTAACAGTAAGTTTTAGAGACATGCTCTCTACCTAAAGTTTCAGCCTGAATTCACCAACTGCTTTCACAGAAGCATGGCAGGTTAAGGCAAGAAAGGAGAAGGGAACTTATATGTCAATGAGTTCAACTCCCATATCCTAGTCCTTAGCAATGATTATAGACTGAAAAGAGGTTTCAGGAAAGAATCAGAAATAATAGGGATACTAAAGTGATCGTTTTTAAAAACTATGGTCTATTTTATCTCACACCAGAGAAGGCTCAAGGAGTAGAAGGAAATACCTGAAGGCAGGGATATGGGGAAAGAAAGACATTAAGGAAAAGATAAATCAAGGTACATCTGTTTGCTTTCACAGCCCTAATGTCACAGGCAAGGGAAGGGAATAAGCACTGATATGGCATCTTTTCAGGTTTTTTACAAATATTATCTCATCAGTTTTGAAAGAGGAAAGAAAAAGAAAAGAAAAAGGAATACATTAGGAAAGAGCTGATGATGGAGAGGGAGGAACTTATTTCTCATAATTGGGGTTCATCAGAAGAGAAGTATAGAAGAAAAAGTAGGGGAAAGAGACAGTTCACGAATCTTATTCATTCTTGAACAAGGCAAGATTTGAATACAAACATGTGGTGTTTAGTGTAGAAATACATTAAATTAAACAAGGAAATTAGTGGGGAGAGGAGAAGGGGAGGAAATAAGAGGGGGCAAAAGATGGGAAAGGAGTAGTCCTGAAAAAGAAAACAAGCTTCACCCACAAAGGACATGTGAAGGAAGATGTTATCTAAATCCAGAAAAAGAACTGATAAATAGAAGTATGAATAGACTGGTTTTACATATATGCGCATATTTGTGTCTAATGGTAGCCATCTCTAGGGTGAGGAGGAAGGAAGAAAAAAAGGAAGTTAGATGATAACTTTGTAATATGTTTAAAAGAAATGGCAAATTGTACATAATACATTTTGCAGTTTCATGTACAACCATCTTTGTAAATCTATTCTACTGTCATAGAAATGCTTGTTTTTATTTCTTAAGTTCAGGATAAAATAATTTTTTAAATACAGAAGGTGGATCATAAGGGAGAAGACTGGAAAAAAAAGATAGTGTAAGGATTAGGGAATCTGAATTTAAGTTGAGGAAAGAGATAAGAGTCAGAGGAGTGGAATATGACCAGTCCAATTACAGATTACTGGCACTGATCCCTTTCCTTTGTTTTCAACATGTTAACTTTCTTTTTATTGAGTAACATGAGGAAAAATGGGAGGGAGAAAAAAACACAATTTAAAGATATAACGATGAATATGAATGTGTTGAATTCACTCTTGAAATACAGAAAGGTAACAGAATGGAGTGGATTAGAAATCAAAATCCAAAAACCTTTTTGTAAAAAAAAGACACACTTTTGAAACAAAAAGAATAAAGTGGACAGGAGTAGTACGTTTCTCACTTTAAAAAATTATTTCCATTTACATTCTACATATTTTGTTTCTCCAAATAAATCTTGGAGTTTATTATTTTATCTTGCTCTCCAGAGTATTCCTGTGTTAATTTGATTATATTAGCACTAAATATATTCATTTCGATTGTATTTAATTAATTTCATTTTTATTCCCATTGCTATTCAGGTTCATGTCATTTTGCTTTCAAGCTTGAGCTCCTTTGCTTTTTCATAATATGCTATTCCATGCCTTCATGCAAACTTTGTCACTGTGGAACAATTTTGTGTTGTTGTAATTTTCTTTCCTTCATATTTGAATGTCTTCTCCTGGCTACTTGCAGACTTTGTTGCTTAAAATCAAAATTCTTAAGTTTAATCTTTATGTGCCTTGAAGTTTGATAAGCATTGTCTTTTCTAGAGACTATTCCTGTGTTTTTCTACTCATGCTTTCCTCTGCTCTTCACCCCTTTACCTAGAAGTTCTGCAAAATTATCATGCATTATTTTCTGCATTGTAGTGTTAAGGTTTGTTTATTTGGGTTTTTTTAACTTGTCATGTTCTTCTGAAATATTTATGATCCTTAAATTATTTCTGCATATATGCTATCTTCAAGGCCAATCACTTTGGTTTGCATAACTTTCTTATGTTCTTTTATTTCTGTTGTTACCTTTGTTCTTTTCATTCTGGTTTTCTCCACTTCAATATTTTAGTGCTTAAGAACTCCACTGGGCATCTATTATTTTTCTATTCTACCAACTGAGTTTTAAAATACTTCTTTAGAAGTTCTGAGTTCTGACCTCTATTCATTCCCAATTTCTTCATTTATAGATTTAATGTGTTCTATTATGAATTTATATATCTATTATGGGTAGCTAGGTGGCACAACAGATTGGACACTAAAACTGAAAGCAAGAACTGAGTCCAAATCCAGCCTCAGACACTTACCAGCCATGTGATCATGAGCAAGTAGCTTAAATGGCCCTATTTGCTTCAGTTTCTTCATCTGTAAAACAGTGATAATAATAGCACCTCTCTTCCAGAGTTAGTGGGAGGATCAAATGAGATAGTAATTGTAACATGAAAGCACAGTGCCTGGCACGTAGCAAATACTATCCACATGTTAGCTATCATTATAATTTTTAATTTTATTGTTGCTAAATTCTCTTTTGAACTATTTTGGAGGTTCTTGTTGCTGGACATGTACAAGTTTCTATATTTCACAAAGCATTGAATTGCATTCTTTTGTCTTTTATATTTGTTAAGAGATCTTTGTAATCTCTTTGAGGATTTAGTCCTCACTCTACCTCATGATCTTAGGATCTTCTATTGATTTTTCTGCTTGTACTCTGGAATTGGGGGCATTTTTTCAGATTTTACCTCTTGCAACCAACTCTCTTTTTTTCTTATATTTCTTTGTCTTTCACTTTCTCTTCCCATTTTTCTTATAGATATACCCCCTCCAAGTTTTCAAAGTTGCCTCAGTCTCCTTCCAAGATGAGAAATTTAGGTTTCATAGTGGTCACTTTTATATTAAAGGGGGAAAAAGCCCATGATTCTTTTGTGGCATCAGAAGACTGTCAAGTAAAATGATGTTCAGATGCCTTTTGTCACATGGAGGTGACTGCTTTCTCAAGGAATAAGTAGAAACTAGTAAGTAGAAACTTTGTAAGTAGAAACTAGCAAGTTCGAAAGACTTGGAGTACAGGTCACGTAATGGCTTCTGTTTGTGTCATCTAAAGAAATGTCTTGCTAAGGTTAGAGAAGCTCAAAACCAAAAGTGGAGCATCAGGTGACTTTTGAGGGGTGAAGGTTAGATGGGAGAGAAACTCAGAAAGACCATCTATCTATGAAGGGGTAGAAGTTTATGATATATACACACACTGATGAATTAAAGTATAGGTAAAGTGTGAAATGTGCTTATAAGGCACCAAAATTGGGCAAAAGTTTGGCTTCAATTAAGAGAAATGCAAACACAGTTTTTCAAGGCATCTTTTGCTTTATAACTCTAAGTCTATGTGAAATTAAAGCAACTGGTTAAAAATTTTAATCTTTAAACTAATCAGCTATTTTTGCCTGTAATAGCTAACAGCTAATATTCACATAGTAGTTAAAGATTTGTAAAGTACTGGACAGAAAGACAGACAAAGACACAGAGACAGAGGGATATGTGTGTGTGTGTGTGAGAGAGAAAGAGAGAGAGAGAGAGAGAGAGAGAGAGAGAGAGAGAGAGAGAAGGAAATTGAGATAGATAGAAATGAAATGAGGCAACTAGGTGATGCAGTTCACATCTGACCTCAGACTCTTACTAGCTGTGTGAGCCTGGAGTAGTGTCTTAACCTCGTTTACTTCAGTTTCCTCTGTCCGTCAAATGAGCTGGAGAAGGAAATGGCAAACCATTCCAGTATCTTTGGTAAGAAAACCCCAGATGGGGTCAGAAAGAGTCAAATATGCCTGAAAACAGTTGAAGAACCATAAAAACAAGAGGCTAAATGCCTTGCCAGGATCACACAGCTAGTAAGTACCTAAGGCAGAATTTGAACTCAGGTCCTCCTGAATTCATCAATACTCTCTCCACCACACCACCTAGCTGCCTTCAATACATGACCCAACTTCATTAAGAGAATTTTCTAGCAATTAGAGCTACCTAAAAAGGTATTCACTTCCTCAGAGGCTAGTGAGCATTCTCTCCCTGGGGAGTGTTCAAGCAGTGAATGGATAACATTTGTCCAGAATGTTAAAGAAGTCATTTCTACACCAGGCAGAATAGTGAAGTCCCTTCCTACTCAAAGGTCCTATGATCTTTCTATCTCATTGCTCTCTATAACATCTGTAGGATATAAATAAAAGGAAAAAAAGCTCTATTTCCATATAGAATAAAATAAAGAGAATGAATAAATACTTAATTGATCAAAATGTTTCCTATCAACAGTAGAGTCAGAAGGCTTATAGTTTGGCCTTGATATCTTGGAGCACAGTGTGTGTCCATCAGTTCAGGCTGCTCAAAGATACCAAACCAGCTCTAATTCAATGACTTACTTGGGAAATTCTGGAACTCATTTGCCCCTTCCTTAATTGTCACCCCCAATATTTTATTTCTTTCTTCCATGCTGAACTTTATAGCTCCTTTGCCACATTTTTTGGATAAGCCAGACTCTCTCACACATTCTCCTTTTGTGAGCTCTGGCAACTCAGATTTTTTAAGAAAGGAAAAAGAAAAAAAAAGCCCAGAAGTTGTTGCTGCCAGAAGGCATTTGCATCCGCTCATGGTCACATCAGGAAGGCAATGTGTTCTTAAAACACTGGTACTGGAGTTTCATAAAAAGAGAAGTCCCAATAAGCCATACTTAACTGATTCTCCAGGGTCTCCAAGAACCCATCACTAAGGACCATTCAATGAAGTGGCTCTTTGCTCTTTGGACACAGCAGATCATCTTCAATATACAGAACTTTTTTTCCCCTACCAACCCAGCCAAGAAACTGCCCAACTTTGTTTCCAAATTGCAGAATGCCACATGGTGATTTAACATATGGCATTGATGAAGCCCTGGCCTGGCATTTCCTCCAATTCTCCTACAACTGATTACCAAACTTTATGGAACCAAGTTGGCTACTACATAGAGGTCTTGTATCCTGTGCTCTGGATAGCTTTGACTCATGCTTGTCCAACTACTCTTTTTCTATTTATTGTAATGTCTTACTCAAGCCCTTGGGTCATTGATGGTCTGCCAGGCTGAATGTTCAGCCAGGGGAATTAACAGATAACACAAGGCCAAACTTCATTGCTATGGACTCAAAACATTGTAGTTAGACTGGAGGATACTGACATTTATGATCTTCCACTTCTAGACTCCATTCCAACAGAAGAAGAAACTAAAGGTTGGTAGATGGCAAGGAGCTAGGCTTCAACATTTCGGAGGCAGAGAGAAAGAGAGAGTGTTATTGCTTCTTGGCCTTGCTTCAATAACTGGAGAACGAAGGAGCTGTACATTTTTCCCCTTTGGGGAAAGTCTTGAAGAAGCCAGGTTCTATAAAATGTTTGATATCCAGTTGGATTTACCTTTGTCTTTCCATTAGTCCATTGAGTCCAGGGATAATATTTCCTATCTTTTGATTTATGGGATTTGTTTAAGATTTGTGGTTTCCTGGACCCAAGTTGTGTGGGGAATTATTACTACCTGTCCTCCACTACTCACCCCCAACCATTTTCCCCCTCCTCCAAAAGGTTTGGCAATCAAGTTTGGTGATTCAAATATGGTGGGGACCCTTTCCATTAACCACATGAATGTCTAGGTGTGATAAATGGTTCCACTAAACTCTACTGGGAGCTCCAAGTTTTTATCTTATCTTTGTAAGGAATGAGGGAAATAAGCCTTCACTGCAGGGTGAACAAAAACCAGAAGGCATGACTCTATCTATTTATCTGTCTATTTCTGCCAGCAGCCTTCCTCTTATTCAACTTAATCATGGTGGGGGAATAATAGGATCACAGTATGAGAGCTGGAAGAACACATAGAGATCACACAGTTCAATCTCCTCATTTTACATGTGAGGATACAGACATAGAAGTGGGAGGAAATTAAAGAAGAAGAGGAGCATCCATTTTATCTTCCCTGCTTCCCATAAGGTGGGCACATGTCCTCTATACATTATCGGGTGATAGGATCATGGGAGATTTCTAGCTAGATCAGTAACAAGAATTTATTAGACATTTACCAAGTGCCAGACACAGTACTAAGCACTAGAAATAAAAACATAAGCGGAATGAAAAACTGTCCCTACCTTCAAGGACTTTCCATTCTAATAGGGGGAGAATACATAAAAGTAAGTTGAAAAGGGAAAGGGAAGGTAGTAAAGGTGCTCATGAGTTAGATAAAGTCTAGAGTGTAGCATGAAGAGGAATGATATGTGACTGGCCAGACCTGAGCATCATCCTTAAATGGAGATTTGGGGAATTCTGGGAGAAGTCATTCCATCAGAGGGAAAGGCTGCAGTTGCAGAGGGTATTTGCCATGTATGAGTTCCAGGACTGAAGCGGGCTTCCATAATGAAGAGATTTCTATGGCATGGTAGAGAAAGTCTAGAGTGCAGCCTAGAAAGGAATCCCTAGAAGGGTCCTCAAATCCCGCTGAGTCCCACTGCCACATTTTACAGATGGGGAAACTGAGACACAGAGAAATTCCATTACTTGCAGTGAACTCCCCAGCTTGACAATGTCTGGTATCACATCTGAACCCAAAACCTCTTGATTTCAAATACAGGGTACTAGCCACTGCACCATTTTGCCTCTCGAGACAAATGATGCAGAAATCAGATTTATCTTTGGTTTCTCTTAGGGGGAGTCCTGAGGATGGGAAGAAGGATTCATTGTAGAATTCACTACAAAATATTCCATGGTGACTTGCTATAAGTTTGCAAATAAGTTATACTAACAGTAAAAGACTAAGATTGTGCATCCTCAACTTTAGAATTGGCATAGTAATTTGGATACAGAGGGTTTGGACCTTTGCTTTAACATTTACTATCTGTGTGACTTTGCAAGTCCCTTTAACTCTCTAGATCTCCATTTCATTCCCTGAAAAAAAAAAAAGGACTAGACAGGGCTCAGTAGACAATGGCCTGAGGCCCATAGATAGTTTGTTTCTCCATGGCTCTTGAACTAAGATTTTTTTTTAGTATCTTCAAGTACAATAAAAGTTTATTTAAAAATGTAAAAACTGTTCTTGAATGGGGACAGCTAGGTGGTGCAATGGATAGAGTGCTAGGCTTATAGATTTATTTTCCTGAGTTCAAATCTGGCCTCAGACACTTATTAGCTCTGTGAACTTGGGCAAGTCACTGTTTACCTCAGTTTCCTCCTCTGTAAAATAAATGGGAAAAGGAAATGGCAAACTGCTCCAGTATTTTTGTTAAGAAAACCCCAGATGGGGTTCAAAGAGTCAGACATGACTGAAACAAGTGAAGAATAACAAACCAAAATGGGAAAGTTAAATTTGGCTTCCACTGGTTTGCCCTGAGTCCTGACTTAGAAGATCTCTGAGGTTTAATCCCCCTTTTCATCCTATGATTTTATGAAGACTTTTCATTGTACTCTGTGTTACAAAGTCCCAGACTGAGACCGGAGCCAAGAGCAGTCTACCATCTTCTCAATATGCCCAGAGGAAAGATCTCTGTTTTAATTGCTCAGGGAATCCCAAGAGGGAACTTCGGTCAATCAGAAACAACTTGATAATAAGTCCATAAATCCTAGGAAGTTGTCTGAGGAACTCAGAAGATAAACAACTTGCCCAGAGGCATTAGTGTCAGGGGAAGATTTGAATTCAAGTCTTCCTAATTCCAAGTCGAGATTCCTGTCCATCAGAACATGCCAACCTCTCCCTCAGTTTGAAATCCGTCCAATTCTGCTAGTATTTACTGAGCATTGAAGGCAGTTCAATGCTTTCCTTGAGACTATGAGAGTACCAAAAAGAGACATTGGGCATGGTCCTTTTACATGACACTTTTACAGAGCTTCACAAACTTGAGAGTGCTAAATATTATTGTTATAATTACACTCTAGTGTGGGAGACAAGACATGAATACATCAAATAATTTAGCAAGACAATATGTGACCAAGCAAAGTTAAGAATAATCCTGAATGAAAAAAACGGATATTTAATGAATTGTCAGACTTCCAGGATTTTGTTTAAAAAATGATCTTGGTAGGTAATTTGACATATAAGGTCTAAGAGATACACATCAAAGACTAATTACAAGGTACTCAACAAGGACAGACTGTTTACCTTTTATATGAGGAAATGTAAAACATGTGTCTAAGATTGTTATTAATAATTGGATAGTTTCTAAGAAAGATTGGGGTAGATCTGAGTATATGATAGGATTTTAAAAAGTAAAACCATTTAGGAACAGGTAAAAAGAATAATTGTTTCATACAAATGAGGTGCAAGACGAAGAAATGACCCAGAGGAATTAGATGGGGGAGAAGGGCTGGTAGTTCTGTAATCTTGCTTTCATCAAGAATGGGTTTAAGAGGAAAGAATACATATATTTATAAGGCCATAAAAGTCTATATATGCACATGTTTATAGTGTGTTTTCTATGTACAAGGGCCAATGCCAGAGACTTGGAATGGAGGGAGTAATTGATCTAGGATTAAGGGGATATGTGAACACAGGTCTTCCTGACACCCAGGCCAAGACCTTATCCACTACATCATTACTTGTCTGGATCATTGGTTCTCAAAAAGTGGTCTAAGAACATGGAGGGAGTCCCTGAGACCCTTTCGAGGGGGTCTTCAAGGTCAAAACTCTTTCATAATAATACTAAGATGTTGTCATTTCTAATTTGGTAAATATTGATACTTAGAATGTAAATAAAAGCTTTTTGGGGGTTCCTCAATAATTTTTTAAGCATGTAAGAATCCTGAGATCAGAAATTTAAGCAGTTAAATGATCTCTGGGGTCCCTCTCAGCTTTAAATCTTTTTGGGCACAACTGTTTTATTTCTCTCTGTATCTTGAGTAGCATCAAGCAAAGGATCCTAGACATGGGAAGTGCACAGTATTTGTGGATTTCATTTGATGATGATTTTGTTTTAATAGAGTTCCATTGGAATAATAATAAAGCTAACATTCATATTAAAGTTTGTAAAGCTGTGTATATATGTTATCCTTTTGGGGATCCAGATTACCTGTGAAGTAAATACTACAGATAATATTATTCCCATTATATAGAAGACAAAACAGAGGCTGGGAGAGTTTCAGTAGCTTGCCCATGGTCACATAGCTAGTAAATGTCTCTAAATTAAACTCTCTCTTCACTATATTATGCTTTCTATACATTCTTTAGATTTAGAAGCATTTCCTTGGGTTATTCTTAAAATATTCTGGAATCCCAAGTCATGTTCACAAAGCAAACTTTGTGAGATTTTTAAATAACAGGCCTGATTAAAGCACTGCTGTTTGTGCCACTGTAAAAGCTAGATCAAGACCTTCTTTATAGACATTGCTTTTCAAAGTTCTTTTTTATTATGAATTTAACAAACATCTGAAAACCTGAACAACCTAGTAGACAAAGAGGGGAAGAAAAGAGAGTTGCATATGAAATTGTGAGCTTTCATTACATAATTTTGAAGTATATATCAATAGCATTCCTGCTTGTTTGGGTTGTCTTCTTAACTCCTAAGTATTCTGTATATATTTTTTATATTTTATTGACATGTTTGTTTCTCTTTTTTAATCATTGCCTACTACTCCACCCTACTCCCATAGAAACTAATCTGTTAAAACATAAGTATAGTCAAGCAAAATCAATTCATAAATTAATTCTATTTTTTCTAAAGCTATGGCTTATTCTGCAACACTGATTCTCCTCTTTGCTGAGGGATAGGAAGCATTCTGCACCATCAGCTTCTAAAGTGATAACTGGTCATTTTGTTACTCAAAATTAAATATCTTAAAATTGTTTTCAGAAAGAGAGAGAGAGAGAAAGACAGACAGAGAGAGACAGAGAGAGACTGAGAGCAGAAGGGATAGAAGGGATATCTAAAAAAATAAACTTAAGGGCTGAAAGAGGAATATATTGGAAGGAGAAAGGGAGAGATAAGAATGGGGTAAATTACCTCACATTAAAGAGGCAAGAGAAAGATTTTACAATGGAGGGGGAAGAGCGGGGAGGTGAGAAAGAATAATCGAACCTTACTCTCATCAGATTTGGCTTAAGGAAAGAATAATATACACACTCAATTGGGTATCTTACCCTACAGGAAGGTAGGGGGATGGTGATAAGAGGGGGTATTATAGAAGGGAGGGCAGATTGGGGGAGGGGTAGTCAGAAGCAAACACTTTAGAAAAGGAACAGGGTCAAAGGAGAAAATAGAATAATTGTGGGGTGGGATAGGTTGGAGGAAAATATAGTAAGTCTTTCACATGACTATTATGGAAGTGTTTTGCATAACTACACATATGTAACCTTTATCGAATTGCTTGCCTTCTGGGGGGGGGGGGTAGGTGGGGAGGGAAGAAGGGAGAGAATTTGGAACTAAAAGTTTTAAAAACAAATGCTAAAAAAATTATTTTTACATTCAACTGGGAAATAAGATATACAGGCAATGGGGTATAGAAATCTCTCTTGCCCTTCAAGAAACTAAAGGGGAAGAAGATAAGAGAGGAGATGATAAAAGGGAGAGCAGACTGGGAGGAGGGAAACCACAATGCATGTCATCTCAGGGTAGAGGGGAAGAAAAAGATGAGGAGAAAATTTGGGGCTCAAAATCTTGTGGAAATGAATGTTGAAAATGAAAAATAAATAAATTTAAATCTTAAAAAATGAAATAAACATTGTTTTCCTTTGCTGTATTGTATTTATTGTAGTAACTGAATCAGTTCATACAAATCTTCACAAGTTTCCTTGTAGAGTCCCTTCTGTCCAATCAGGACTCACAGGTATGCCAGCTGGATTCCCAGGGAGCAACTAATACCAGATTACAAGGGTACTCTGTGGGTCTCACTCCTAAAATTATGGCTCACAAACCCCCATCAGTGAACTTCCCCTTAGGAATCAGCCAGTAGACACAATTAGATTAAAAACTAAGGAATTTACGAAGGTGAGACAATATAAAGAATAATGGAAAATGTTCCCCTCATAAACATTTGTATATATAAACAATTGCTCATTGTACTACGTTGTCCTACAAATAAATACAATATGTATGTTTGTCCTTTGTTGCTGAAGAAGACCATGCCATCAGAGAAATAATGAATGATTTGCACTTGACTTTGTTTTGAGTGAGGGAGGATTGTGCAGGTCACCAGCCTCACTTCTCCTCCAGAGCCATCTGATATTCATCAGCCAGATATTCATCAGGATGACTGGAGATGACCCACAATGAGGCAATTGGGGTTAAGTGACTTGCCCAAGGTCACACAGCTAGTGAGTGTCCAGTGTCTGAGATGAGATTTGAATACAGGTCCTCCAGACTCCTCTACTGGTGCTCTATCCACTGTACCACCTAGCTGCCCCAGAAATAAATACACTACATGTAGGAAGAGTGATCACAAACTTAGAGCACACTGATAGGGAGACATGTTGGGGATGGAAGCTCAATTCCATGTGGACAGTCTCGGGCGGGTAAAGGTGGGAACTTCTAAATCTTAGAGTTCTCATGAGGCCCCCCATGAAATACCAGGGAATCGAGGAGTGAGACCGAGCTATCTCGTGTATTTCCGCCTCTTCCCGTGAGAAACGTGATGGGAGGAGCATCCCCGCCCTCGAGACTGGCCTGGATCTGGGCACACCTATTGTTATCTAACAGGCACGGTATTCAGGTGCAAACTACACGGCCGGAGAGCTTAATTAGGGTCAGGAAAGCCTGAAGGCGCTCTTAGCGCGGAGGGGCCCAGACAGGACAGAAGGCTCCGTTTTTCCTCTCTTCGCTCTCCCCTCCCCATCTCTCCCCACTTACACTTCTACTTCCAATCTCTTACCGTAAGATCTTTGCCTCCTTGGGAGATTTCTCTCTCCCTCCTAAGGAAGAGCTCCCCCTGCACATGTAACCAGGACCCTGAATAAAGCCTAACCCTTGTTCGACTCCGGAAAGTCTCTTCTCTCATACGTTTATCCAGTTTGGCCAACCGAAGACCTGGGACAGGTAAGGTAAGACTCAGGTAGCCCTCAGGCCTCTAGGCCTGGCAGAGACATATGCAGGGACTATAAGACCATGACAACTTGATGTTTTCAATACAACTGGACTTTGTTATCCTTTCTTTTCCTCACAGATTTTCCACACTGGATTCAGGCTCCATAGTAGGCAATTATCTTAGCTGGGCTCAAAGTGTACTCTCCTCTCAAAAATCAGTAACTCAGTAATAGCTCAATTAACAGAGAGTTCTTTGGAGTCCATAGTAGGTGCTCTACTTCACTATCAGAGGTCCTCCTTGAAACTGTTTCTTGCCTCCAGTTGCTCTGCTGGACTCCCTCTCTGTGTCTGCATTTGACTGAAGAGCATGTGCTTCTTCTTCATGTTGGATGTAGCATTTCCTACTGACCAAGTAACTCTGGTGCCCTGTGGCCAATGGGAGAGAAAAGAAAATCTCTTTCTCCAACCTCCCAGCTTCCCTCTGGTATTGGCACAGGGGTCACACTCCACAAAACTGTTCTTGACCTCAACTTATTGCAAAGCTTATCAAGTTGGCTTTTCTTAAAAAAAAAAAAAAAAAAAAAAAAAACAACCAGGGGAATAAACGATCTACTCCTTTAGCCAATACAGAGCTAGCCCTCCGATTCCATCAGGGAAAACTTCATACTTTAAAAAGGGGTAGTAGAGTATTAACACCTTGTTAACACATTAACACTTCCTCTTCTCTGTTAGCTATTCCTTTATTTTCTCTACTTACATCTATATTTACGTTTAGTTTAACACTTCATTAACTGTGATTGCATCTTGGTCTGGGGGAAATGACTTGGTCAGGACCAATTCAGAATCACATAGAAAACTATCAGTTACCATTCATTTTCAATTAAATTTTTATTCTGAACTTGTGAGGACTGGCATCTCTAGTGTGAATTTTCCACTTCTGCATTGAAGGGAGGGAGCTTAATTTTATAAACTCTTCTGTGAAAAGTCTGTTCATCATAATTACAAAGTGTTCACTATTGCTTTGGTGTTGTTTCTATTTGCTATGTTGTAGCTGTATATTTTCTTTTTTTGATTCTGCTTTCTTCTTCAGTTCCAATGTCTTTCCATGGTTCTTTGACATTTTTATACTCATCATCTCATACAGTTCAGTATTACTTTTTAAAAACTTATTCTCTAATTGATGAGCACTTGCTTCTCAATATGAATATTTTGGCTTATGTGATTCCTGTCTTAGACTTTCTTGGGTAAAAGAGGCCTAGAAGGGGAATCTCTAGGTTAAAGAATGCTAACATCTTAGTCATTTTTTAACATAATTGCATATTAGTTTCCAGAACCATTGAATCAATTCACAGCTCTAACAATATTGTATTGAAAGCCTGTCTTCCTGAGGTACCCAAAATGTTATTTCCATTTTTTATCTTCCCTGCCAGTCTTCTGAATGTGAGGTGAAATTTAAGAGTTGTTTACATCTACATTATTCTTTTATTACTGGTGATTTGAAGAGATTTTTCATATAGTTGTTCATAATTTACAATTCATGTTTTGAAAACTATTTATTCATATCTTTTGATCACTTATTCATTGAAGAATGACTCTTGGGTTTTTTGTATATGTTCATTCTCTACATATCTTGGATATCAGCCTTATCAGAGACTTCTGATACAAAGATTTTTCTCAATCTATCTTTCCCTTCTTGTCTTAGTTTCATTGATTTTTGTAAATTAAAAAGTTTTTCAATTTCATGTAATCAATATTATTTATTTTGTCCATCTGATGGATTTTTGTCTATTCTAGGATGGGAGTGTAACAGTTACCCATTGGTCTGGTCTCAATACTAATAGATGCAGGCTCCCCATTGCTGACCTGGGCTTTTCACCCTTTCTAGCCTGGTGGCCCCCCAAACCTAGAAGGTCATGCTTTTTGTGCCAGTCTTAGTATAAAAGCTGATCAGATTAGCTTCCTGAAGCACAGAACTTTCCAGCTCAATTAATCCACTAACTTCAGTCCTGGTAGCAGGATTTGCAGACATGTGCTACCATGACTGGTCAAGAGAAGAAATTTGTTAAAAAAAAAAAAAAAAGACAACTTTGAGAGATGTAAGAAATTTGTTCAATGTAATGATCTCCAGATCTCCAGAGACTAATGATGAACAAAGTTCTCTAGTCAAAGAGGTGAGGGACCAGAGGTACAGAATAAGATTCATTTCCAGGTGTTGTCAATATATGATTTATTTTGTTTGTCTATACTTATTTGTTACACGAAAGTGATTTTATTATTTATTTTTGGTGGTAGGAGAGGGCTTATGAGGGGTAGTGACAATGAAGTCAAAGGAAAAAAACAAAAGAAATTTAAAAATATCAATGAAACATTAAAAAAAATATACAGAAGAGAGCAAAAAGAAGTTCAGAACATGAACATAGATAAGCTGGGCAAGGAAGGTAGTATTTTATTAAATTTAATATGGATTTTTTTGAAAACCAAACGTAATAAACTGACAATTTCACATACAATCCTCTTTTTCTTCTTCTTTGATTGTGGAATTACTCATGTTTGTTCATTTTTGTCAAATTCATTTTTAAAAAGAATTAAAGAATCTTTCCTAATTTGTGCTTACAAAAGAAGTAGGGGAGTAGAGTAGAAAGCACTGAGCTTTGAGTAAAAATCTAGCATATAGTGATGAAACGCCTACTAGGTCCAAGGCACTGGGCCAAGTGGTGTGGAAACAACAGCAAGAAGATATCAGACCTTACTCTCAAGAAGCTTGCCTTCAGCATCTTATAAAAGACTTGGTACTGTGGGATTTGGAGTACACCGCCAACTTCTGTGGACCTCAGCTCTCTCACCCATAAAATTAGGCAGTTGAATGAAGCAGTCTCTAAGGTTCCCTCCAGTGCCAACATGCATAACTGTCATTCTCTTAAATAAGGCTACACAGAGACATTCCTAACTGATGATCATTTGAGGGTTTCACATAAGATAAATGTTTTAAAGATTTATTTATTTCCTTTTTGTTTCTTTTGGCACACAAACTTCTCCTTTGGGAAAGGTCAACACCAAAGTTACTGTTCAATAAAAGTGGAATTACCATGCTTAATTCACTTCCCTCCAAAGAAACTAAATAAAAACAAGGAAATAAAGGCAGAAAGTTCACCATGCCCTATTCCGTGCTGGGACCTGTTGGTTTCCTTCTCATCCTTTCCATCCAAGTATAGAATCAAGCAAGTGGGGAGGGGAGGAGAGGAGGAAGAGTTAGGCCAACAGGACATCCCTCCTTTCTCGTTCATGCAGAGGCAATTTTTAATTGGTTTTCTGTAGTTGAATGAGCACAAACACAACATTGGAAGGCTCATTTTCCTCTTCGATAGAAGACCATTTGGCTGAACATTTGTCACCGGTAGCATGGGAAGGGAACTTTTCAGTATTAGAACCACAGCTGGGGTAGGGCAGAAAGTTTGGGGCTGCCCCCTACAACAAGTGTTTGTTCCTTCCTCAAAAGCCTTGAGACCACCTACAGGCAGCTGGGGCAATAAGCATGGCCTGAGGCATGGAGACTATTTTGAAAGAGTTTACAGGGGAATTTTGGAGATAATATGAAAATAACTCATTGACTGGTTGCTTGGCTGACATGACTTTTGATTATTCAGATGGGAAAGTTCTGCCTGAGAGAAACCATAGAGGAACACAAACATATGTGCGTATGTGTTTGTCCTTCGTTGCCAAAGAAGACCATGCCATCAGAGAAATAATGACATGACTTGCACTTGACTTTGTTTTGAGTGAGGGAGGGCTGTGCAGGTCACCAGCCTCACTTCTCCTCCACAGCCATTTGAATCCAGTGACCAAATATTCATCAGGATGATTGGAGATGACCCAGGATGAGGCAATTGGGGATAAGTGACTTGCCCAAGGCCACACAGCTAGTGAGTGTCAAGTGTCTGAGATGAGATTTGAACCCAGGTCCTCCAGACTCCTGCACTGGTGCTCTATCCACTGCACCACAGAGCTGTCCCAGAGGAACACAAACATATAAGTCTAAACCAAAGGAAACATCCCCTAGGAAAAGGAAATATCAACAAAAGAAGCACTATCTTCATTAAAATATGTCTTTATCTTAAGGGTTTTTCTTTACCTTTTGAAAATAAAGAAACTTTCACAGAAAGTAGTGTGTCTGAATTGGGTGGGGAAAATTTCCCAACTCACAATAACCTCTATATTTTCATAGCAAAATGTTACTAGAGCTTAAAGAAGGAATTGTTGCTGGTGTTCCATCCTTACAGAAATCAGTCATTGTCCTTCACCACGGAATAATGAATGTTATTATTTCCTCATGTGCCCTGTGGGCTTCTTTAATTAAAGAATGGAAAAATAAATACTTCCAACTTTTTGCTTTTAATTAATCAAAAGCCATGTTTTCTATCCTCAAGTTGCTAAGAAATAATCAAAGAATATATTCTGAACAGAAGTAGCTTACAAAGTATCCAAAATGGTTCAAAAACAAAATTAAGCTCATTATTTGACATTATGGTTAAGACTGGTTCATTTAAAAAATAATAATTTTTGGAACACTGTTGTAATAAGTAAAGCAATTTTTCCAGTATACAGTGACTAGCTCTAACCTTCTATACAACACATATGAACACTGGATGAATAAACTTTCCATGTCACATCATTCCATTTCATCCAGTAGCTTTCAAACATTTCTAAATTGATCAAGGACTTTCTGCATCTAGTCTATTACTTTTGGTTGATTCAAAGTTCTTACCAGTTAATGTATCAGAGTATATTATATGGATACTTGCTTTAATGGGATGTAGTGAATGGGTGATTAGGTAATTATTCTAGTGATTCCCTCTATCATTTAGGTTTAACAAAAAAAAGGGGGACAAGAAACTAAAATCTGAACTCCATGTGTATGAAAAGAGAGGAAAAGAGGCAGGAAAAGTGAATGAGAAGGAAGATATTTCTTTCTTGGCTGGGGAAGAATTCACCAGTAATAGAGTTTATCTATCAATCTGTTTGTTGACATATAGCCTGCTGATCCTAGTTGAATATTCATGAAAAGATTGGCTACTCGGGAGGAGAGTTCAGAAATGTAGACCTATCCTTTCCATCTTTGCCCAAGTCACCCCGTTTTAACCTCTCTTTCTCATTTCTATTTGCAATTTCTTTCAGTTATTCAAGCTACTCATAAGACCTCTTGAGTGAACTTTAACTTTAAATCTAAGATTCTATAGTGATATCAGTAATTCACATTGACAATGGAAATGTCAACTATTTTCATATTTCTATTAAATATGTTGAAGAGATTTTTGCAGGGAGTGGTGGCCTTCACTTCTTTTTTTACTTCTCTCAGTTAGCACTCTCTGCCACAACATACACACTGGAACAGAGTTTAACCACTGGGCACACAGACATTTTCTCTGGTTATTCTCCATGCTTGAAATATTTTTCCTCTTCTTCTCTGCTTCCCACCTTTCTTGGCTTTCTTCAGATCTCAGCTAAAGCTTCACCTCCTACAAGAAGTCTTTCCTTGGGGGGGGGGGGGCAGAGCCAAGATGGTGCAGTAGAAGCAGAGATTTGCTAGTGCTCTCCCCCAAGCCCAGTCAAATACCTATAAAAAATGACTCTAAACAAATTCTGGAGCTGCAGAACTCAACAATGATGGAGTGAAGCAAATCTCCAGTCAAAGACAGCCTGGAAGGTTGACAGGAAGCATCTATCACACCACAGTGGGAGCCAAGCACAGTGCAGTATGGGCTGCGCTGGCACAGACAGGACCTGAGTAGATTGAGGGAGGGCTGAATCTCTGGCACCTGTGGCAGTTTTCAGACTTCACAACCCCAAAAAGTCAAGGACAAATTTGAAGATCAGTGGAAAAAAACCTGTCTGACCTTGCAGTGGCAAGGGCAGTGGATGTTTCTGGAGCTCTATGCCCATAGATTGTTGGGGGGGAATAGAACAGCTGACAGTACACCCCTCAACCCCACTAGAAGCAGAGAACTACCTTGACAAAGAGCTCAAAAGTCAAGTAATTGGCTGGGGAAATGAGCAAAAACAGAAAAAAAAAAATCAGACCATAGAATCTGACTTTGGTGTCAAGGAAGACCAAAATATAGAAACAGAAGAAGACAACAAAGTTGAAGTTTCTACATCCAAAGTGTCCAAGAAAAATATGAATTAGTCTCAGGACATGGAAGAACTCTAAAAGGATTTTGAAAATCAAGTAAGAGAAGTAGAGCAAATATTGGAAAGAGAAATGAGAGTGATGCAAGAAAATCATGAAAAACAAGTCAACTGCTTGCTAAAGGGGACCCAAAAATGCTGAAGAAAATAGCACCTTTAAAAAATAGACTAGCCCAAATGGCAAAAGAGGTCCCAAAAGTCAATGAGGAGAAGAATGTCTTAAAAAGCAGAATTGGTCAAATGGAAAAGCAGGTCCAAAAGCTTACTGAATAAAATAATTCCTTCAAAATTAGAATGGAGCAGATGGGAGCTAATGACTCTATGAAAAATGAAGAAATTATAAAACAAGCCAAAGGAATGAAAAAACAGCAGACAACATGTACTATCTCACTGGGAAAACAACTGACCTGGAAAATAGATTCAGGAGAGATAATTTAGAAATTATTGGACTACCTGTAAACCATGATCAAAAAAATAGCCTAGACATCATCTTTCAAAAAATTATCAAGGAAAACTGCCTTAGTATTCTAGAATCAGAGGGTAAAACAGGTATTGAAAGAATCTACCAATCACCTCCTAAAAGAGATTCCAAAATGAAAACTCCTATGAATATTGTAGCCAAATTCCAGAGCTCCCAGGTCAAGGAGAATATGTTGCAAGCAGCCAGAAAGAAACAATTCGAGTATTGTGGAAACAATCAGAATAATACAAGATCTAGCAGTTTCTACATTAAGAGATCAGAGGGTTTGTAATACGATATTCCAGAGCTAAAAGGAGCTGGGATTAAAACCAAGAATCACTACCCAGCAAAACTAAGTATAATATTTCAGGGAGAAAAACGGCCTTTCAATGAAATAGAGGACTTTCAAGCATTCTTGATGGAAAAACTAGAGCTGAATAGAAAATTTCACCTTCAAACACAAGAATCAAAAGAAATATGGTAAACTGGAAATAGAAATCATAAGGGACTCACTAAAGTTGAACTGTTTACATGCCTACATGGAAAGATTATATTTGTAACTCTTGAGACTTTTCTCAGTATTAGGATACTTGGCGGGATTATATACATATAAGCAGAGGGCACAGGGTGAATTGAACAGGAAGGGATAATATCTAAAAAAAATAAAATGAAGGGGTGAAAGAGGAATATACTGAGAGAAGGAGAAAAGGAGAAATAGAATGGGGTAAATTATCTCTCACATTAAAGAGGCAAGAAAAAGCTTTTTCAATGAAGGGGAAATGGGGGGCGGGGAGGTGAAAGAGAAACCTTACTCTTATCGGATTTGGCATAAGGAGGAAATAACATGAACACAATTTGGTATGAAAAATCAATCTTACTCTACAGGGAAATAGGGGGAAGATGATAAGCAACGGGTTTGGGGGGGATAATAGAAAGAAGGGTAAGTGGGATGAGGGGGTAATTAGAAATAAATACTTTTGAGAAGGGATAGGGTCAAAAGAGAGAATAGAATAAATGGGGGGGCAGGATAGGGTGGAGGGAAATATAGTCTTTCACATCATGACTGCTATGGAAGTGTTTTGAATGACTACACATGTATAACTTATATTGAATTTCTTACCTTCTCAGTAGGGATGGGAGAGGAAGGAGAGGAAGAAAGGGAGAGATGTTGCAACTCAAAGTTTTTAAAACAAATGCTAAAAATTGTTTTTACAAGCACCTGGGAAATAAGACATACAGGCAATGGGGTATAGAAATCTATCTTACCCTACAAGAAAATAGAGGGGAAAGGGATGAGAAAGGGAGAGGTGTGTTAGAAGGGAGGGCAGATTAGGAGAAGGGATAATCAGAATGCACAATGTTTGGGGGTGAGCAGAGAGGAGAAATGGGGAGAAAATTTGGAACTCAAAAATCTTATCGATGTGAATGTTGAAAACTAAAAATAAATTAATTAAAAGAAAAACAAATAAATAAAAAGACTTTCCTGATCCCCTTTAATGCTGGTGCCTTCTTTCTGCTATCTCCAATTATATGGGGGTATTCACGGAGGCCTAGTACAGCATATCTGGTGTGAGGACCTGCCCAGTCATTTTGAGGGCTTCTCATTCTCCTTTAGTGTCCACCATCACCCAAGTCTCACCTGTGGCTCCAAGAAGCTAAAGCATGTGCAAGGGCTATATTCCAGTGAACCATTCTGGCAGATAGCCTAAACCAGACTGAGGGTAGCCAGGGGGGTCTCAGACCTGTCAGTAAGTTAGGGACATGTCTACCTCAAGCATGTGAAGACTTCCCCAGTGGAATGGACAAATGAGAACAACTTCTTTCAATGGCCACGGAGGTGACTGAAGCAGGCCACATGGAAGTCTTAGTGCTTGGTCAGACATCAAAGACACCAAGATCATCCACTGCATCCCAGCCCATAGCCAGACATCTTGACTGTCATCTTGCCACTAACATTGGATGACTCTGTAAGGGTGCAAGCAAAGAGGGATTTTTGTTGTTGTTTTCTGGAGTTCAGTTTCCTAGGCTCATGTTAAACTGTAGATATCTGGAGGATAACCTTAGTAATTCACGGCTGTGCTGAATTACGTGGATTGTGATGTCTTCTGACTGTGAGCTTATTAGTTGAAAACTATATATACTGGGAGGTTGACATTTTGCTTTGGGGGCTTGCTCGTAAGAAGGACCTTTTGACTTCCTGGATGGCACTCTAGGTAGCCATTTGTTAAGAGCCCCCCGACTACTCAGATGTTAGTGCTCTCCCAGTCTGGTGATGTATGTAAATGTGAAGTATGTAGTAAGATGATTAAGACAGTTGAAACCTTGTTTATTGAATTCTTTCTTGGACTACTTATCTGTACTTGTCAGTCTGTCAATTAAAGCAAGATTGTTAACACTTTTGAAGCTGTCTTTCCTTTAGAAAAGCAAATCAAAGAACTTGTGCTAGCAGCCCCCCCTGTGTGCTAGTGTGGTTGCTAATACGAAGAGCAAGGCTGATGACTTTGCACAACTCTGCCTCCCTTGAATCTAATTCATACAAGTCAAGACATCACCTGTGATGTCATTGGTCCTTTTTGACAATGAAGGACAAGGGTGAAATGAAGGAAAACAAGTTTCATAGTTATCTGGAGGGTACTGATAAGTTAAATGACTTGCCCAGGGTAACAAATCACTTTGTGTCAAAACTGCGTACTGTGTAAACACAAGGTAATTTGAGGGTAAGACCCAAGCAATTGGAGACTCAGGAAAGGACTCAAGAAATAGCTGGCTTGAGCTGAGACAACCACCAAGGTTATCTTGTTCTCTTTCCAGGAAAGAATGCAGTAGTCTCCTTAACATGATAAATGAAGAAACTCAGAGGAAGCTTAAAAACTTCTGAAAGGAAAGCTGAGGAATTTGGTCAAAGTAAGACCAGCGATAACAGCCTAAGGTCCCTGCTTTCACCTGAGGGAAGTCTGAATATCAATTAACATCTAGCTCCCCAGAAGTCTTCTCTCCCCACACTAGTATCAATTAACACCAGTTATTCAGGTTCCTCACTCCCTTCTCTCTGATGGCCCATCCTGCTACACTCAGATAAGAACCCTATTAGCATCCATGAAATATCATGGGTCTGGGAGAAAAGGAGCCACATTCCCTCTGAAACCCCAGATGGGTGCCCAGTTACACTTGGAGTCCCAGTAGATCTAGCCCTACATTTTGTTGTTATTGTTCAGTCCTTCAGTCCTGTCTGTCTCTTCATGATCTCATCCAGGGTTTACTTCCCAAAGATACAGAAATGGTTTGTCCATTTCCTTCTCCAGCAAATTTTACACATGAGGAACAAGGTTAAGTAACTTACCCAGGGTCACACAGTTAGGACAGTTTTGAACCCTGACTCCAGGTCTTTCGCTCTGTTCACTGTCCCACCTGGCTGGCCTCTGCATTTTATATCTCCCCTCAATAAAACTAGCTCACTTTACTGCCTGGTTATGCCTTGCACTGGATGGTTGCCATTCTGAATTTTCCATCGGCACTAAGACACCATCTCATATTTTCTATGGTGCAGCGATCTCTTGTTTACATGACTTCAGTGAAGTAGGGTATCAGAAGGCAAAGCAGAATAAGTTCATGAAAGAGCCCTTTCCAAATCCACCTCCACTTTTCTCAAGGCTAAAGACCTAGAAAATTACCCTAAGAAGAGAAAGAAAACATTTCCTTCCTTTTCCGTAAACCACACAGTTAGTTCTTCTTGGTTTGTTATCATTGTTTTCTATGCACAAAATCTACCTTTTGCATATTTTGCTATCTAGTTCTTGGTTATGCTATAAGAGAAGAGCTACCTGCCTCACAAAGACGCCAGATGATCCGAGGGAGAGTGGATTAATGATAATAACAACAGACAACATTTATATAGCGCCTACGATGTACCAGGCACTGTGCTAAATGCTTTAAAAATAGTATCTCTGGATAGTGTGAAAATAGTATATCATTGGATCCTCAAGACAACCCTGAGAGGCAGGTTGTGATTTTCATTATTATTGTCATTATAATTATTATTCCCATTTTACAAAGGAGAAAACTGAGGTGGACAGGTGAAGTGACTTGCCCATGGTCACACAGCTAGCAAGCTGATGAGACAAGATTTGAACTCAAGGTTTCCTGACTCCAGGCGCATCCTTAACTGCCCTAATGAAATGTGAGCTCTTTGGAGAAGGTAAGAATCTAACTGTAGAAGGGGTAGGGTCTGGGTAGTGATATCATTAGTACAGAGAACTCGCAATGTAGGTGAGTACAAGACAGTTGCCCAGAGCCCTCAGAGGCTGGATAACTTGGCCAGTATTACACAGTCACTGTGATTATTTACTGATATCTTAACATCATATTCATAGTAATAGTTGAGAACCCAGAATATCTTCTAACAAAAAATGCTTGAAATCATTTCTTCTCTCCACACATTTGCTATACCACCAAGAGCAGCTGACTGTACAAAATCAGTTACCAATGCAGGATGCTTTCTGAACCAACTGTTTGCCTCTTAATGGCTGACTGGAGTAATCAGACAGACACAAAAACTAATAACAATTGTTCTCCATGAAACACTTGTGTCTGGAACTGACAAAAGACACACTCCCTTTCCTCATGTGACTTACAATGTTATTAGATAGAGGAAGAGGATTCTGAAAAAATGGCAGAGTAGGTCAGAACATTCCAAGCTCTCAAGATTTCCCCCACAAATAAGATAAAATAAGACCCCAGGGCAAACACAGAGCAGTAAAAATAAACAAGAGTTGGGGCAAAAGACTGGTCCTCCTGGGACAATTGCACAAGATCTGAAAAAAAATTCCAGGACTGAGATTTGATCCCTGTGAAGAGTAAACAACCTGCAGGCTAATTCTACTGAAAGAGCAAGTGGCAAGCCCTAAGTCTAGCTGGTTGGGAGGTAGCCTTGGCCCCAGTCACAGGAAATTTCACTTCCCAGACAGTGCAGGGAGTTGGGCATAGGAAAGATTAAAAGAACCTCTACTGATAAGGAATGCCAGACCAAACTGTGTTGCCAGGATGAAGCTGTGGTTGAAAAGGAACCAGCACACATCCTGTGAGGGCCCAAGCAGTGGGGCTAGGCACCACTGACTATGGGCACTTCCAGGAGGGCAGAGTTCTTGGCTTCAGTTCCAAGCTGGAGGAGATAACTGAAGGAAGACCTGAGACCAGAGGCACCATCCCCCATATCCCAGGACAAGAGGTGCTTCCAAAAAATAAGCTGCTACAAATTTTTTTAATGAGCAGGCAAAGGAAAAAAGAATCCAACCACAGAAAGAACCCAAAAATAGAGAAGACCAGGGTTCATCTTCAGAAGATGATACTGAAGCAAAAAAAGCCTCTCCTACCCCAAAGAGTAATGTCAAATGGTCATTTGCCCAAAAAGAATGGATAAAACTTAAAAAATACTTTAAAAATCAAATGAGAGAGATTGGGGAAAAAATTTAAAACTAAGAACAATCCAAGAAAAACAAGAAGATTATGAGAAGAAAATCAACCAGTTAGAAAAGGATATCCAGCAGCTTAAGGAAGAAAATGGATCCTTGAAAATTAAAATTGGGCAAGGGGAAGCCAGCAAAGTTGAGACCAAGAAATGATAAAACAAAATATAAAGAACGAAAAAATAGAAGAGAATATGAAACATCTTCTAAGAAAAACAACTGATCTGGAGAAGATATCAAGAAGAGAAAATATAAAAATAATCAGTTTACTTGAAAGCTATGATCAAAAAACAGAACCTTGATACAATAACACAAGAAATAATTAAATTGTCCTGAAACATTAGAACAAGAAGGGAAAGTAGAAATAGAAAAAATTCACTGATCACCACCTGCAAAAGATTCTACAAGGAAAACTTGTAGGAATATCATAGTCAAATTCTGAAATCCTCAGCCCAAGGAAAAACATTATGAACAAAAAGAAAAAAAATTAATATGACAGTGCCACAATTAGAATCACATAAGACCTAGCAGCAGTGACACTAAAAGATTGTAGGTCTTGGAACACTATTTATTGAAGATCAAAAGAACTGGAGTTGCAGCCAAAAATATGATACTCAGCAAAGTTAAGTATAATCTTTAATTTTAAAATGGACATTTAATGAATTATCAAACTTTCAAGATTTTGTTTTAAAAAAAAACCTGAACTTAATAGAAGATTTGACTTATAAAATCCAAGAGAAATATAAAGTTCATCACAAAAACTAATTACAAGGGACTTCATAAGGACAGACTGCTTACCTTTGATATGAGGAAATGTAAAACATGTCTAAGATTGTTATTAGTAATTGGGTAATTCATAAGAAAGATTGGGGTAGACCTGAGTATGATTTTTTAAAGTAAATCTGTTTAGGAACAGATAAAAAGAATAATTATTTTATACAGATGAGGTGCAAGAAGAAGAACAGACAGTGGAATTAAGTGGGGGAGGAGGACAGATAGTTCTGGAACCCTACTTTCATTGGGAATGGGTTTATGAGGGAACAATACATGTACACCTAGAAGGGTATAAAAGTCTTCTAAATACAGAAAGAAATAAAAGGCTAAGGGGACAGGGAGTGGGGAGAGGATAAGGGAAGGATTTTTAGAGGGGAGAGAGAGAATAGGATGGGGGGAGAACAGAAGGGTGTTTAGATCAACAGGAATGGAAGGAAAATGGAGGGATTCTGTGCAGTGAGATAGGTTAAGTAATAGAAGAGTAAGGTAGCAGATAGAAATAAAGAAGAGGAGTCAGGAGGGACAGGAAATAAGAGATACACACAAACATAAAATAAAGCTCAGGAGTGGAATTTATAAGGGCAAAAATGAATAGTAATCGTGATCTCAGACAAAGTTAAAGCCAAAATAGATTTAATCGTAAGAGAAAATAGGGAAACTACATATATGTCAGTCATATTAATCAATATTGTTTTAGACTATTTAATATAACTAGATAATATAAGGATGGAATATTGCTGTGGTGTAGGAAATGATGAGTCAGTAGACTTAGAAAAATGTGAAAGACTTGGACTTATGAAGGAAGAGGTTATCCACCAAAAAAGAAAGAGGACAAATTAGTATAGTATGACCTATATATGAGTATGATTATAGATATCTAAGCATATGTATGTTCATGTAAGTTATGTATGTATGTATATATATGTGTATACATCTTTGTGTGTATATATGTATGTATGATTGTATGTGTGTACATGTATGTGTGTATACATGTATGTGTGTATACATATGTATATAACTCTGTGTGTGTATGTATCCACGCTTCACTGTAGCCTTCTGGAGTCCCTGGAAGGGGGAGGAAGGGGTGGGAGGGAAGAACAAAGCAAAAACTGCACGGCTGAGAACAAAAGAAAACTTACAAAGAGGCAAATAAAAGATGGACAGCTCTCAACACAATGTGTAGTATTTATGATATAGCCTTTCTTGAAATGGAAATTTATTACTGTACATTTTGAGTCCTCTCTTACATTCTGCTGTGCACATGGCAATGCATTTTCTTTTCTTTTCTTATTTTGTATTTGCTTTAATATTCAAGTTCATGACATATTTCTTTATCTTTTCTCATTGTGTCTTTAAGTTTTCATATTTAAGTTTAAAATAAATTAATAAAAAACCAATATTGTTAGATAGTCAATCAAGCAACAGGACTTTATTAAGTACTCGCTAGGTGTCAGACCTTGCTAAGTTCTAGGAAGAAAGAGAAAGACGATGCACTATTCCTATTCCATTTTTTTTCTTTAAAGGGCTAGGGTACAAACCTTTGATTTCATCAGTAGAGGGTGGAAAATGCAGATCAGGAATTCATCTTCCACTTAGATTGTTGGAGAGATGCCTAGGACAGTAAGAGGATGAGGGATTTGCTCATGGTCACACGACTAAAATGTATTAGACACAGAATGTGAATCTAGGTCTTCCTGTCATTGAGGCCAGCTGTCTATTCACTACACCCTGTTGCCTCAAATCATTTTTCCATAACTATGATTAAGCAAAAAGACAGTGTTGCTTAGTGGATAGAGACCTGGCTTCAAAGCGAGCGAAACCTAGTTTCAAGTCCTGACCAGCACATTCCACTTTGGTGAAATATGAGCAAGTCACTGAACCTCTTAGAGCTCTAGACAACTCTCTATGCAGAGATGGTAGTGACCTGCAATGGGAGAAGGTGTTCCTCATCTGAGAGTTCTCTCTCTATTAACAAAATCACAAGACCCACCCTTATCCCTACAATGAAGCAAGATACTCAAAGTGGAATAAGGAAAATATGAGGAACTGAGTGGCACTATTTTAACACGTAGATGAATTTAGTTTCTAATTCTAAAGTTTAATTATTAATCAATCGTACTGTCAGTCATAGAAATTCTGAATAGCTTTATTATATTGGGCAAGGTTTTAAATGCAAGCAGTTTTGCATGAAATCATGTGTCTGGGGGTACAAGCAATATCTCACAGTGTAGTGGAACAACTCCCTTCATGTCAAAGGATAAAAAACTAATATTATCAAAAATGTGCTGAAAATAATAATGGAATGTATTTCAGCCAAGGCTCCTGAAATTATTTAAAATATTAACACATAAATCATGACTTTGGGCAATATTTCACTATTTGTACAGACAGGAAAATTGAAGAGAGGCATTTCATGATTTGTCCTAGCCTCGAAACTAGTGAACGGAGGGGGTGGGAAAGGTGCAGGGGCAAGAGGAGGAATCGAGGCTATTCCTTTTCTTTCTTCTTTGCTGTTCTTCTAGGAACCAATTAAATACTTTATCTTCTTAGATCACTTTAAGGCAGAATGGGAACCATCTTTTCATCAAACAATGGAAGTGTTCTATTTATCCATGTCTGTTGAATGCCATTGAACCTCATCTTTGGGGTTACCAAAAAGAAATCATACAGATCTGCCACAGAATTGTGGGGACAAGAATTTGCCACAGAGTCATCTATACTGGTCCTCTTGGATGAAGTAATAGGTAATAAACAGATTGCTCATAATTGATTTCCAACTTATGATTTTGTTGGTGGAATTTCATGATAAAGGAGCCTGTTTATTTTGGTGTCGATAAAAGCTAGGCATATGGATATGTGTATGAAGAGAAACGAAATTAATTGGTTGATGGAATGCTCAACCTATCATGCACTGAATATTAGCCTTATGACAGAGTAGACAATTGTGAAATAGGAGGGTTAGGACTTGGAGGAAATGAGAAACTGATCTTTCTCTTTCTCTCTAATCTATTCCCTTATAAAATGATCTCTCTGTCCCCCTGACATCAAATATTTCATAGATCATAGATTTAGATCTGGGAGATACCTTAGGGGTCATTGAGTCTAAACCTTTCTTTTTGCAGATGAGGAAATTGAGGCACATGGATACTAAGTGTCTGAGGGGATATTTGAAAAAACATCTTCTTGACTCCAAGTTTAGCACACTACCCCCTGTTCCATACTCTATTACTTGGAAACAACTAATAGTGCTCTTTTTAAAGACTTTTCATATCTATGCTAAAAATGCTATATTTCTTCAGTCATTCTTTGTTAGACATTGTTTCCCAATCTCTCATTATCTTGGGGCCTTCTTCTGAATATGCATTAGTGCTGGACTTAGAAGAGACCTGGGTTCTAATCCAGGCTCTAACACTTATATTTGCGGGACCTTGGACAAGTTACTCAACCACTCTGAACCTCATTTTTCTCATTTGTAAGATTGGGATACGAATGCTTACAATATGGACTTTATAAGTTTGTTAAAGGAAAGCAATTTGCAACTCTTAAATAGTAATAAATGTAGTAAATGTTAGATAAATATGAGTAATTATTTCATCCTCCTAAAATTGTGAGATTAAGATTATCATTATAAACCATATATATGTACCACAAAATTCCAAGGATAAGAATTTGCTACAGAGTCATCTTACAGGCTCTCTTGGAGAGAGGAACAGGTGCTAGACAGATTGTTCATAACAGATTTCCAGCTGGTGATTTGAGATTACCAACACACGCATTGTTGCAGGCAGTATCCCAATTGTGGTCTGACTAGCATAGAATTCACTGGTCTATTATTTCTTATGATCTGAAGAGTCATCAAGGAATTCACCTTCTAATAGGAGAAGGTAACCCATATAAGAGAGAGGGGTCCAGGGAGCTGTGGAATGAAGTCACAGGGCAGTTGAATATCATGCCCTTTCCATAGCAAAGTGCCTGGCACATACTAAGGGCTTAATAAATACTTATTGACTTAATCCATTGATTTCCAAGAATGATATTGTTGACTTTATTGTCTCAGAGCTAGAGGAATCTGAAAATGGTAGGGGGCATTGTTGGGAGGTCATGGTGAGTCTAGGTCTTGAACAGATTTTAAGAATTCTCCCTAATCATGAGCCCAGGGTTCCAGATTAGAGGCAGAGACTGGGGAAGAAAGCATTATATGAAGGTGGCTAAAGAGTACTTATTAGTAAAAGATGTGACTGGCTCCTTACAAATCCTTGCAAGCCTACTTCACTCCATTATCTGACTCTTCTAAAGGGAGGACAATTCAGCCTACAAAAGAAGCATACTCATACTGAGTCACCCTCGCTGCTTATGTTGATGCATCTGGAAAGTTTATTATACAGTTACAGCAAATGATTTTGCATGAAGTTAGTGATGGAAAGGTAACAGATTAGATTCTTGTAACACAAGATGGCATAATGAATATCTGAAAATGCACCGTGTGATCAAAATTGAGCAAACCAAAGGTGCTGTCCTTAGTCTTGTGTGATCTAAGTTCCGATCTCCTTGCTGCGACCATTTGGTTTTGAATAAGTCATATCCCCACCCTCTCTGGTTCTGTTTCCTCATCTACAAAAAGAGTGAGTTGGACCACAAAAACATCTGAAGTCCTTTTTAAATCTAAGACAATAATGGCAGCATTTCCTTTCATCTCATTATAACAGAAGTTTACTGCTTATTTCACCATTACATATTAAGGAGGTTTTTTCTTCTCTTTTTAATAATTGTATTGATGTCAATTATTTTTACATTCTCTCCATTTCAAAATATACTCCTCTACTGGTGCAATATGAACTGAATATCAGACAGACTATTCTGGTTTGCTAAAGAAATGTTAAACGTAAAGGGGACAGTATTCCCGAGCAAAAACAAACTTAAAACTCAGTAACAACTTGTAACTGTGACCATCTGCTAGAAGGCTGATACTTAAACCTCACAGGAATACAAAATAGTTTGCAGTATGACTAATTGGGCATTTTATATCTCGCCACTTCGCTGCTCTGCACCACCTTCACATTGACTGCCTTCTTCTCCCAGGGATGACTGTCAGGAAATCAATTGCCCTGCCTAGTTAAAGATAAGGACTCAAGGAGGGGCGGAGCCAAGATGGCGGAGTAGAAAGACGCACATACACATAGCTCTGAACCCACAACCCATAGAATGGCTACAGGGAAGTAACTCACGGCGAATTCCGCACCCAGAGGCCACGGAACATTGGAGCGAGGGAGATTTCTGTTCCAGAGAGACCTGCAAACCTCTCGCGGGGGGGTCCTTCGCACTGCGGACTGGGCGCCGGGACTGGGAGCTGAGTGCAGCCCTGCCGCGGCCGCGGCACCGAGAGGAAAAGATCCGAGCAGGCTTCACAGACAGGATCTCCAGCGGCCACGCAGGTCCCTCCACCCACAGAGGGATCTGCAAACCTCTCGCAAAAGGTCCGTCGCGCTGCAGACACAAAGCCCAGCCCAGACCTGCTGCGGCCACGGCTGCGGCACCGAGAGAAACAGATCCGAGCAGGCTTCAGGGACGGGATCTCCAGCGGCCGCACAAGTCCCTCCACCCACAGGTGACAGGAGTGGGTGAGAGAGTCTCTTTGGCGGGTCGAGAGGGGAGTGGGGTGCCCCCATAATACAGGCCCCCCCCCAGGAGGTAGAAGCTGAGAGGCGGCGGCAGACAGGGGCTCCCCAAGCGGGCGGGAGCCTGAATCCATTGCGGAAGGTCTGTGCATAAACCCCCTGAGGGAACTGAGCCTGAGAGGTGGCCCTGCCCCGATCTCAGCACCAGAACATAATCTCATACTGAATAGCAGCCCTACCCCCGCCAAAAGCCCTGAGGCTGGAAGCAGCATTTGAATCTCAGACCACAAACACGGGCTGGGAGGATCAGGAGGTGAGGTGGGTGTGAGGAAAATATTCAGAGGTCAAGTCACTGGCTGGGAAAATGCCCAGAAAAGGGAAAAGAAATAAGACTATATAGAAGGTTACTTTCTTGGCGAACAGGCATTTCCTCCCTTCCTTTCTGATGAGGAAGAACAATGCTTACCATCAGGCAAAGACACAGAAATCAAGGCTTCTGTGTCCCAGCCCACCCAATGGGCTCAGGCCATGGAAGAGCTCAAAAAGAATTTTGAAAATCCAGTTAGAGAGGTGGAGGAAAAGCTGGGAAGAGAAATGAGAGACATGAAGTCAAAGCATGAACAGCAGATCAGCTCCCTGCTAAGGGAGACCCAAAAAAATGTTGAAGAAATTAACACCTTGAAAACTAGCCTAACTCAATTGGCAAAAGAGGTTCAAAAAGCCAATGAGGAGAAGAATGCTTTCAAAAGCAGAATTAGCCAAATGGAAAAGGAGATTCAAAAGCTCACTGAAGAAAATAGTTCTTTCAAAATTAGAATGGCACAGATGGAGGCTAATGACTTTATGCAAAACCAAGAAATCACAGAACAAAGAGAGAAGAATGGAAAAATGGAAGATAATGTGAAATATCTCATTGGAAAAACAACAGACCTGGAAAATAGATCCAGGAGAGACAATTTAAAAATTATGGGACTACCTGAAAGCCATGATCAAAAGAAGAGCCTAGACATCATCTTTCATGAAATTATCAAGGAAAACTGCCCTGAGGTTCTAGAACCAGAGGGCAAAATAAATATTCAAGGAATCCACAGAACACCGCCTGAAAGAGATCCAAAAAGAGAAACTCCTAGGAACATTGTGGCCAAATTCCAGAGTTCCCAGGTCAAGGAGAAAATACTGCAGGCAGCTAGAAAGAAACAATTCAAGTATTGTGGAAATACAATCAGGATAACACAAGATCTAGCAGCCTCTACATTAAGGGATCAAAGGGCATGGAACAGTATATTCCAGAAGTCAAAGGAACTAGGACTAAAACCAAGAATCACCTACCCAGCAAAACTGACTATAATACTTCAGGGGAAAAAATGGTCTTTCAATGAAATAGAGGATTTTCAAGTATTCTTGATGAAAAGACCAGAGCTGAAAAGAAAATTTGACTTTCAAACACAAGAATGAAGAGAACCATGAAAAGGTGAACAGCAAAGTGAAGTCATAAGGGACTTACTAAAGCTGAACTGTTTACATTCCTACATGGAAAGACAATATTTGTAACTCTTGAAACATTTCAGTATCTGGGTACTGGGTGGGATTACACATGCACACACGCTCACATACATAAAGACAGAGTGCACAGAATGAATTGAATAGGATGGGATCATATCTTTAAAACAAAATGAAATCAAGCAGTGAGAGAGAAATATATTGGGAAGAGAAAGGGAGAAATTGAATGGGGCAAATTATCTCTCATAAAAGAGGCAATCAAAAGACTCATTAGTGGAGGGATAAAGAGAGGAGGTGAGAGAAAAACATGAAGTCTACTCTCATCACATTCCACTAAAGAAAAGAATAAAGTGCACACTCATTTTGGTAGGAAAACCTATCTCACAATACAGGAAAGTGGGGGATAAGGGGACAAGCAGGGTGGGGGGGATGATAGAAGGGAGGGCATGAGGAGGAGAGTGCAATTCGAGGTCGACACTCATGGGGAGGGATAGGATCAAAAGAGAATAGAAGTAATGGGGGACAGGATAGGATGGAGGGAAATATAGTTAGTCCTATACAACACAACTATTATGGAAGTCATTTGCAAAACTACACAGATATGGCCTATATTGAATTGCTTGCCTTCCAAAGGGAAGGGGTGGGGAGGGAGGGAGGAAGAGAAGTTGGAACTCAAAGTGTTAGGATCAACTATTGAGTAATGTTCTTGCCATTAGGAAATAAGAAAAACAGGTAAAGGGGTATAGAAAGCTATCTGCCCCTACAGGACAAAAGAGAAGATGGAGACAAGGGCAGAGAGGGATGATAGAAGAGAGAGCAGATTGGTCATAGGGGCAATTAGAATGCTTGGTGTTTGGGGGGGGAGGGGATAAAAGGGGAGAAAATTTGTAACCCAAAATTTTGTGAAAATGAATGTTAAAAGTTAAATAAATAAATTTAATAATAAAATCAAGTACAAACTCTTAAAAAAAAAAAAAAGATAAGGACTCAAGACAGGACTTGAGGATTAGTAAATCCTTGTCTGGGACTACCATGGCATGAAAAGTCCCAACTATACAGCCCATTTCCCTTCTTGGTCTCTTTCCAAGCTATCCTACTTCTACACTAGCTACCCTTACCCCATAAGGGTACCGTCATTCCTTCCCCTGCTTTCCAGCTGCCTTCTCATGCATTGACTTCCCCCATTAGAGTAAAACCTCCTTGAGAGTAGGAACAGTCTTCTTTTCTTGTATTTGACAGACTACTTGGCATAAAGCAAGTGCTTAATAAATGTTCTCTCTCTCTCTCTCTCTGTCTGTCTGTCTACCCATCCATCTAACTAGTTATCATTCATCCATTTATCTATCATCTATCTGTATGTCTCTCTTTCTTTCTATCCTTCCATCCATCCAGTTAGTTATTATCATCTATCTATCCATCTGTTTATCCACCTATGCAACTAGCTGGCTATTATAATTCACCCATCTATCAATCAGTCTATCCATCCATCTAGCTATTATCTCTGCACTGCACTGTCTCTCTATCTCTGCACTATTAATACAACTCCTAGTGTTTTCTGATGTCAGAAAACCTAGGGTTGACATATGATCATCAGCTGTGAATTAGATGGGATCATAGAGGTCATTTAGTCCAACCAGCCCATCTTGCAAATGAGAAAACTAAGGTGGCAAGTCATTAAGAGACTTTCCCATATTCATACTATCAGGTGTCAGAAGAGACATTTGACTACAAATCTTCCTGCCTTCAGGTCCAGCCCTCCATTCACTCTATTGTTCTATGACTGCCCTCTCTGAGAATACTGGAGGAGTGTCTGTGAACTCTTCTCTTGCTGCCATTTGATAGAACCTCTGGACCTCTTCAACTTACCAGGTCACCTCAAACCTGGACACGTCCATTTTGTATTCCATGCGTGGTCACCTACTCAGAAAAGGAAATGAAGCAGAAAAGGCACCCCAGGACCTGGCCCAACTTCACCTCAGTGAGTTCTTGTCTTGGGGGTGGATGGGAGGAAGGAGCACAGCCACCCTCAAATTCCCACACATGGAGACTGGAAACAGAGTGGACTAATTACCATGTTGAAGAATCATACCAAAGAGTCTGAGCCAGAAGCTGTCTCTTCTTTTAACTGATGCAATTCCCCATCCCACTCTTGCAATTGTCCTAGTACTAGGCTACCATATGGTCCAAAATTAGAACCAGATAATACGACGCTGAACATAGCCCATGGGGTGGTCCCGATACAGCAATTCGACTTTGCTGTACCAGCAATAGTAATAGGACAAAAGAAAGAAACTAAGGCCAAAAGATCCCAAAAAGAAACAAGACTATTCCTGATATGATGGTTCACTTAGAAAATCTTAGAGAATCAACAAAGAAATTAATTGAGACAATGACTAGCTTCAGCAGAGTAAAAATGTAAAAAATAAAACCATCAAAATTGACAGCATTTCTGTATATCAGTAACAAAATCCAGGAGGTAATAGAAGACAGGAAAATTCCTTTCAAAATACAACAAAATCCTTTAAATATCTGGGAGTCAACCTAGCTACCAAGAACAGATACAATTATAAAACATTCTTTGAAGAAATAAAGAACAAAGCCAATATAATAAAAAAAATGACAATACCACTGAAACAAATTGCATTCTTCATGTTACATCAAGGAAACTAACAAAGGGATACTTTATAGAGTCAGACAAAATATTAACAAAAATCATTTGGAGGAACAAAAGATGTAGAATCTTGAGGGATACAATGGGATAAAAAGCAGGAATGAAGGTTCTTTTGGACCTCAAATTAAATTGTAAAGCAAACTATTTGGTACTAGTTTTAAAAAAATAGAAAATTTGATCAGTGCAACAGAGTAGAAAGGAAGATACTGATAGTTCAGCATCAGGGCAAATGGCAAGGTCTAGTGGATGGCAAAGTCCAACAGTCTGAAGGGTCCAGCTTCAAGGTTGATGGCAAGGGCCTGTGGTCTGGAAAACACTGTGATAGGGCATAGAGTAAGATTCTGGAGAACAGATATCATAAGTTCCATCCTGATGATGGAGAAGGAACTGCAGAAGGCATAAGCTAAGAAACTCCTGTTAGAATAAATACCCAAGTTGAAAAAAATTTATTTCAGCAGTAAGGACAAATTCAATGATGCTATGAGGCATTAACCATGGAGATAACCAATGAGATATCTGTGAGAATGGTTTGAATTATTGAAGGGGGACATCTAATATTTAAAGATATGATTCTACATTTCTTCAAAAGCAAGGATGAGTCCAGGAGGATCAAGGAGGTAGAGAGTTGGCAAAAATCCCTTCATCCCCTCACCAATGAAGCAGATTTGAAGGGTCTCGTGTTGCTAAAGATTGTCAGGCTTCCCCCTCTCTTTGCTTCTTCTCTCCAAAGTGGGATTTTAGCCATTCCTGCTTGAAGTTGTTTGGATGAATCCAGTGTTTGATGTTGCTGGAACTAGATCAAACAGCCAGAGATAAAGAATACACTGAAGGATTTAGTCTGCCTGGATATGAGTGTTACTTAGAAAAAAAAAAACAAAACTCCCTCCAGTCACCATAAAACTTCAGCTTACTGTACAAAGCGTTCAACTGAGGACTTTACTCTCTAGCAGAGTGCCCTAATGCTAGGGCTATTCAGATGTTCTTCACTCAATTCCACCACCAAAAAGGGGGAAGGGAAAGAATAGATGAAAAAACCATGGAAGAAAATTGTGTGTGATGGGGGGAGGTGACAGAACTATAATTTACCCATCATGAAAACAATCTTAGGAGACTTAAAGTTTTCATTAAACCCTAAAGTCTTTTAAGGAGAAGAAAGACACACAATCTTTAGCACTCATCTTTAGCTATCAGATGAGCGATAGCCTTAGGGATAAAAGGTAGAGACTGGACCTGTGATTTCACCATCTAGTGAACTCCCAGATAAAGAAATCCCCTTTACTAATCCAAGTCAGTACCTTCTCTGCAACATATAATATTAAAAAGTTGACTAAGGAATGGAAAGGTTAAGTTGTGTGCCCAGGATCACACAAGTATGTGTCAAAGGTAGACTTTAATCCAGGTCTTCCTGACTTCATGACCAGATCTCATATACTCTGCCACTGTCTCTATAATAATAATAACTTACATTCATATGGCATGCTTAGGTTTGTAAAACACTTTATATGTTATCTCATTTTATGCTCACAACAACCCTATGAGGTAAGTACTCAAAGAACCCTCTATGTTACAAATGAAGAAACTGAGACTGAAGGAGGTTAAGTGACGTGCCCAGGATCACATAGAGAGAGAGTATCTGAGAAAAGATTCTAACTCAAGTCTTTCTGATTCCAAATTCAACTCTTTTATCACCTAGTATCACCTAACTGCAATTAAGATACATTCACCTTATAAATGCTGGAGAAGATGCGGGAAAATTAGAACAGTGATGATCCAACCATTCTGGAGAACAATTTGGAACTATGCCCAAAGGGCTATGAAATTGTGCATACCCTTTGACCCAGAAATATCGCTTCTAGATCTGTATCCCAAAGGGATCATAAAACAAGAAAAGGACCCACATGTACAAAAATATTTATAGTAGTTCTTTTTGTGGTGGCCAAGAACTGGAACTTGAGGGGATGCCCATCAATTGGGGAATAGCTGAACAAGTTGTAGTATATGAATGTAATGGAATACTATTGTGCTATAAGAAATGAGTTGGCCGACCAGAAAAACCTGGAAAAACTTATATGAAATAATGCAGAGTGAAATGAACAGAACCAGGAGAACATTGTACACAGTAACAGCCACACTGTGTGATGCGTGACCTTGACAGACAGCCCTTCTCAGCAATGCAAGGATCTAAGATAATTCCAAAAGACTAACAATGGAAAGTACTATCCACATCCAGAGAAAGAATTTTGGAGTCTGAATGTGATGGAAATGTGTTATTTGCTCTCCTTTTCTTTTGCTGTTTTGTTCTGTTTCTTCTTTCTTGTGGTTTCTTCCATTAGTTCTGACTCTTCTTTACATCAAGACTAATGTGAAAATATGTGTAATATGAATGCATAAGTAGAGCCTATATCAGATCACATGCTGTCTTGGGGAGAGGGGAGGAGACAGTGGGGGAGAAATTTAAAAATTCAAAATCTTCTGGAAGTAAATGTTAAATACTAAAAACTGATTAATTAATTTTTAAAGACACATTTACCTTAGCAAACAAAAGTGCAAAATAACAACTGGTTTTGAGTAGGTAGACCAGTAAACTCTCTACAAGTCAGATAAGACAACTACTGAATGTAAGTACTATTGTTTGCCAAAAGGCATGTACTGTATTAAGATGAATAAATAAACATCTAATAGATAGAGTTTCCTAGGCAACCCTCCCATCATATTCAACATTGTTCAGCTCCTTACTAAAGTTTTCCACATATATTATTAGAATTGGGCAGTATCTTAGAGGGCACTTAGTGTAACCCTCTCATTTAACAGACAAGGTAATCTATTCCTGGGATCTAAAAGCAATAAAGATAAACCAAAGGTTGGAAAAATCATACCTGTAATGACAAATTAAAGAAAGGATGTAGAATTAGGCTGAAGAGAAGCAGGCTGAACAGTTAATAGAAAAAGAATGAGACAAGTTGTTTTAAAAGAGAGAATATTAGTTATTACAGGCTCATAACAATATTATTTAATTATTAAATTTGTGTATGTATATTAAATTATGTATTTTAACAATCTCTCATCTTTTCTTCCCGTTTTCTCTTAATGAATCCTTTCTCCCTCTCCTTTTTCTTATGAAAGCTTTAAGACACAACAAAACTATTTTTAGGTCTCCTGAACTACATCCATGTCTCCTTTTGTTATTAAGAAGAACCCTTTTAATATTCCCTCATGCTAAGTATATATAAGAATGTAAACAATTCATCCTTGTAAAGTTTCTTCTGATTGATCATTTTATTTTATTTTTATTTTTCTCTTGATTTCCATAGTTGTATTTCAAGTTTTCTTTCAACTCTCTGGTTTGTTGTTGTTTTATCATCAAGGATGCTTAGAAATCTTCTATCCCACTGATGTTCTTTACTTTGAAGGATTATACTCCTTTTTTCTGAGTAAGTTACTCTTCATTGTTGTTCTTTATCTCTTACCTTTTGGAATATCTCATTAAGGAGTTTTCCACTTCTTAATGGTAATAGCTACTAAATCTTGTGCAAATTCAAATACAATTCCTTGATAATTTGAATTCTTTTGATGTGAATACTTACAATATTTTTAAATTTTGTCTGGAAACTGGATTTAGACACTGATATTCCTAGGAATTTTCATTTGGGAATTTCTTTAAGGGGATGATTGGTGTATCTTATTTTCACATTGCCCTGTAGTTCTAATATATCAGTACAATTTTCTTTAATAATTTCTTGAAATATGATGTTCAAGAGGGTTATTTTTGGTCACAAATTTTAAGTAATCTTATGATTCTTATTCTATTTTCCAGGTCACTTTTTTATGAGATATTTTACATTTTCCTCTATTTACTCATTCTTTGTTTCAAGAATTATTTTTATCTCTTGGAATCATTAATTTTTATTCAGTCCATTGTGTTTCTTGGAGAGTTTGTTACTAGGGTAAGCTTTTTGTACCTGTTCTGTCTTTTTTCAAGTCTCTCTCCCCTAACTCTCATTTTTTAAATTTATTCTTTTTTAAATTCTTACATCATTACTTTGAGGAATTCTAATTGTTATGGGCTAGTTGTTTTTTCTTTAAGGTTTGGACTGTAGATATTTTTCAGTTATTCTCTTCTGACTTTGTGTTTTGATCACCTTGGACACCATAAAGATTCCTTAATTTCTTTGTTTACTCATTTTTATTTCTGAAGACCTGGGAGTTGAGTTCTAGATCTACTGAGGCAGTGAGGTGGCCAATGGAGAGAGTAATACAGCCTAGTATCAGGCAGATCTGGGTTCAAATCCAGCCCCAAATATTTACTAGCTATGTGACCCCAGACAAGTCATTTAACCTCTCTTTGCCTTCACTTTCCTCAACTGTAAAATAGTAACCATAATAGCACCTGCCTCTCAAGATTGTTGTGAGGATCAAATAAGACAATAGTTTTAAAGTATTTAGCACAGTGCCTTGCATATAGTAGGTGGCATATAAATGGTAGCGATTACTATTATTTTAATTATTATTGCTTGATAATCAGGTTATTTAATAATGGGATGGAACTAGTTCTGCTTACTTCACTTTGCAGCAGTTCACCTAAGTCTTTACATACTTCATCGTGTTTTTCATTTTTTATAGCATAGCAATATTCTATTCAAGGACCACATTTTGAAAGGTAGACAACGTCAGGAGAATCTCACACCAGTTTCTCTACTTTTTGATGAAAAAGTATTCTGATTATGAATATGAGCCAAAGTCTTTCTCAAAGTAATGAAGACCAGGGGCTCTGCTCTAATTCTTGTTTGTTCAAAACTTTTAGCTATGTTTCTATCTGTCATGCTGGATCATAGAGCTAAAAGGGGCTTTATCCTAACCCTCTCATTTTGCAGGTGGGGAATTAGAGGCAAAGAGAGTTAAATTACTTATCCAAGGCAGTGGTGTCAAACTCAAACAGAACAGGGGCCACTAACCCCTACATAAGGATCTCTGTAGGCTCCACGTTGACTTTAAAAGTTACATATTAACATTATCTATACACTATTATATTTTTATTTACTTTGTCAAATTTTCCCAATTATGTTTTGTTATTGTTGTGTGCCCTTCATTTTTGAAGAAGACAGATGATATCATGGGATGATGTTTTGACTTCTGTGTGAATTGGAATTAAGTGAGACAGAGTTACACAAAGTCATCAGCTTCACTCTCTCTTCCAGTCATTGAAGGCCAATGGTAAGACAAAGTCAAGATGACCAATGATATCTTCAGATGCAGTGGATGACCTTAGTATCTTTGGTGTATGAACAAATGCTAAGTTCTCCACAACATCTGCTCTAGCCACCTTCATGGCCATTGGAACAAATTGTTCTCCTCAGCCCATTCTGCTGAAGTCTTCACATGCTTGGGATAGAACCTCTTGCCAAACTCACCAATGGATTTGAGGCCTGTCAGTTAGCCCCTCTGCCAAGATGGTTTGCTGAGGTGTGACTTCTCTGTGCACCATAGCTTCCTGAAGCCACTGATGAGAGTTGGATGAAAGGTAGACACCAAAGATGGATGAGCAGCCCAGAAAAGAATGAGCAGCTCCCCAAGTCCTCACACCAGAGATGCTAGTCCTCCCTGACATCCCAAACACCCTACCAATTATATTTTTGTGTTTTTGTCTTATTTACTTAGTATTTTATTTTTCCCCAGTTACGTGCAGAAACAATTTTTAACATTTGTTTTTAAAACTTTGAGTTCCAAATTCCCTCCCTTTCTCCCTCCCCTCCATCCCCCCCTCCATTGAGAAGGCAAGAAATTCAATATAGGTTATACATGTGTAGTCACGCAAAACATTTCCATAATGGTCATGTTGTGAAAGAAAACACAGACCACAAAAAAAAAACCTCAAGAAAAACATAGTAAAAAAGTATACTTCAATCTGTATTCAGACACCGTCAGTTCTTCCTCTGGAAATGGATAGTATTGTTCATCATAAGTCTTTCAGACTTGTCTTGGATCATTACATTGCTAAAAGTCATTCACAGCTGATCATCTTACAATATTATTAATCATATTTTAATCTGGTTTTGCCAGCATTACTTGACACTTTGGATCCAGGGTTTCACAGGTAATATGCAGTAGAGGTAGGATGTGAGTCCAAATCTTGGATTCCATATTCCGTTTGCTGCTTTATCCTTAACTTACTTCCCTCTTTCCTTCCCCCTCATTGATTTCCCTTATCTTTCTCCCTTATCCCTTCCATTATCCCTCTCATCCTTCTCCCTTCTTTTCTCTCCTCATTCTCTCTCTCTCTCTGTCTCACTGTTTCCCTCTGTATCTGTTTCTCTCTGTATCTCTGTCTCTTTCTTTGTCTGTCTTCCCATACACACACGCACACATTTTCTAGAGTCTATACTTTGAAGAAAAGAAAAGTTCAATCCTTGATTTCACTCCACATTATCATGAATGAAATATGAAAATGTGGCTCAGAGAGTATACTTTTTGTTCAGGAAGTAGATCTCTATACCATAACAATTGACTTGTGGCCTCATTATTGTAAGACATAATTTTGTCAGAGTATGGGTCAGATGAGTACATAGGGAAAATAATTGCTAACTCTTCCCTTTAAGTTATCATAACCCACTTTCCCATAGAGGATCTGGTCTCATCAAATATGCCTGCAATTGGATGACTTTTATATCAACTCATGGCCCTTTGGACAAAGTGGAAATATTTTTTTAACAGAACGTGAGCTAACCCCAGACAAAACTATGAGATGGGTCCAAGTCATTTCCAGTTGTCCTTTCCAATCCTTTTCTTCATTCTCTTGTCCTTTTTAAGTACTCCCCACTGCCCCAGATGCTGAATGTTTCAATGTTACCCTGTTACAGGAGGAAAGTTTCCTGATCATAAGATGACTTACATTTATATAACCCTTTAATTACCAAGCTACACACATTATCTTATTTGATCCTCACAAGAGCCCAGTGATGTAAGTTGGGCAAGTACTATTATTCCTAATTTACAGAGGAAACTAGTCCCAAAGCCATGTAGATAGTAAATGGCACCCGGGTCTGGCTCCCTTTGTTTTTTTTTTACTGTTATTGATTTTCTGCATTACCCTTCTCATAAGGGATCACTGCAAGAGAATAATGTTTACCTCTGTAATGGTAATTTAAATGGGAAGATCTTTCCCATTCACTAATAGGCCCATGTGACCTGCCTGAAGTCTGAGTCACAAGGAACCTGTGGTGGAAGGAGTTTGCTGAATGGGTGGAACAGAAAGAGGCAGAGCTAGAACAGAGTTGAGAGGAAATTCCTGAGAGAGCAGTCTGAGCTAGGAAGGATGCAGGCAAGCAGGTAGCTAGCTAGCGTGAGTGAAAAAGCTTGTTTGTGATTTTGTTTAAGGGGACCTGCTTGTGATTTATTTAGTGGAGATGGTTTGTGGGAAGCCTTCCAGAGGGAAGTCTTGGGGATGCTGTTCTCCTCCACATTATTGCTGGGTATAGATTATGATGGATTTGACTTTCTGGTGTCTGAATAAATGCTTTAGTTCTGTCTTCTATGTGGAGAGTATGTTGTATTTTGTAATTCAACATTGTGCCAGGATATTCATGGCCACTGTAGGTGCTGTGGATATTGCATTGGTGCTATCACTCCAAAGGAATGAATCCTAGTCAAAAGATTTCAAGCATCTCAACAACTCATTAGGAAAAATACTTGGAGGGAATGGGATTAACCTCTCCATATGCCCAAAATCCAATCATAAGACACATGGCTAATAATAAAACTAGTCTTCTTCAAGGTAGAACGACCTTGACCAAAGAATGGCTGGTTTTCCTTGCAGGAACTTTGCTAATGAACAAACCAGCAAGCATCTATGAAGCACCTAACATATGCCAGGAGGGTGGATTCCTTCATCTCTGATCTCCTTTCATAGAGTCAAGAATGTCAAGGCTGGATTAATACTACTAGTATTTCACTCTTGTGTGAGGATTATTCACAAGGTGCTTTCACATGTATAGTATTTCATCCTCCTAACACCCCTACAAGCCTAGCTGGAGGAGATATGAAATATCATCTAATCTAATCCTTGTTTAGTGAAGTCTGATTCTTCCTGACCCCATTGGCAGTTTTCTTGGCAAAGATACAAAAGTGGTTTGCCATTTCCTTCTCCAGCTCATTTTACAGATGAAGGAACTGAGGCAAACAGGGGTAAGTGACTTGGCCAGGTTCACACAGCTAGTAAGTGGGTAGGGCCATGTTTGCACTTGGATCTTCTTTACTTCTGTCCTGGCATTTTATCCACTGTGTCACAATCTTACTCTGTCATTTTACACAAGATAAAACTGAGGTTTAGAGAGTTGTAGGGACTTGCTTAAGGTTTCCCTGATAGTAAATGACAAAGCCAAGTTTGGATCCCCAAATCTTTCGACCCCAAATCTATCATTCTTTCCACTATGGCATACTGCTTCCTTGTGAAGTAAGGGAAGTAGAAGGAATGAATGAATTTTGAAAAGCATTTATTAACTGTTTACTGTATCTGTGAAGCGTTGTGGATACTAATAGAAAAGTAAAAACTATCTTTCCTCTCAAGAAACTCCCCTCTAACTGAGGAAGTCAACACATATAAGATGTTTAACTGGAAAAATTTCATGGTCCTTTGGATGCAGCAGCAAAGCATATAATAATGCTTCTTCTTTGGTGATATTTCCACCAATAAAATAATATCAGCTTCTACTATTGAGGCATCTGACAATTCCAAGGGCTTTGGCAGTAAGACCTTTCTTTTCTCAGTCTTTCTTGGATAGAGCACTGGATTCAGTCAAGAAAACATGAATTCAAATATGGCCTCTGACACACTAGTTTTGTGATCCCGGGCAAGTCACTTAGCCTCTGTCTACCTCAGTTTCCTCATTTGTAAAATGGGGGTAATAATAGCATTTGCCTCCCAGGGTTGTTTTAAGTATCAAATGAAATACTATTTGTAAAGTCCTTAGCATGGTGTCTGATACATAATAGGTACTTAATAAACACTTGCTTCCTTTCCTTCCTTCCTTCTCTGTTTTCTTCCTTTCCTTTTCTCTTTCCTTAATTCCTTCCTTTCCTCCTTCTTTTTCTCCCACTTTCCCTTCTTCATTTCTTCCTTCCCTCTTTTCTCTCTTTCTTCCTTCTCTCTTTTCTTCCTTCTGTAGTCATAGTTGTAGCCCCTACAAAAACAGCTGCCAGGCTACATCTCAGTAGAGATTGCTTCCTGAGACGATGGGTGCTCAGGTCTGGCCCTAGTCTGGGAGCAGAACTCTGAGATCGAATTTGAACTCAAGTCCTTCTGATTTCAGAATTGGTGCTCTATCTACTGCACCATCTAGCTGCTCCAGGTTCTAACATTTTTGAGTTTTTGATTGGTTTTGCTTTAAAAAAATTCCTCTTCTTTTTTTCCCTTTATTATAAAGGATGTCTCTCTGGAAGGGAGAATAAAAAGAAAAACAAGAAGAAATGTAGGTAATGTAAAACTCCACTAAGTATTTATTAAGCCACCAGGTGATGAAGACATACACACCAAGAAAGAAAGATACGAATAAAAAATCTATCAGGGGAAAAAATACAAGAAAAGAAATAGGCTTTCCCCCAACACTTTAGACAATTGTCTACCAGACCTTTTGTCTGGTCCACAGTGAGAGTGAGGGCTCGCAATATTTCTGACACTGGCATCTTTAGGGGGTGGCACATTTACATACTCATATACAGAAGCAACATTTTCCTACCAGATGCCTTGCTTGCCAAGAAATGACAATGAACTAAAGGAATGAGACTAATTGAATGCAGCAGAGACATAAGAAGCAAGCAGGGTGTTGGGGGTTTTTTTTAACTTGTTTTTGTTTTTTCCTAAGATCCATATGAAGCTTGAGTCCAAATTTGAGAGTTAACTTTCTAGCTCCACCATCATTCCCTTGCTCAGTAGGTCAGAAACTGGGCTTGTGCCAATACATATTTGGAGGATGTTGCCAAAGGTCCATGGCAACTCCTGCCAAAGTGATGGCCATGGGAACAGCCCTCCCTGACCTTTCTTGCCCCCTCTATACCAGGTACCCAGTTCTCTTCTTTCTAATGAAATGTTTAGACAACCACCCAGAAAGCACCATCAAGAAGTCCTAGTTCCCCTAAGAAACACACTAAAGAGCCTGATTTTCTGCCTGCAAAACACTTACTCAACTCAGGATCCCCAGTGTACCATAGGGCTCTTCTATGCCCTGCCCTTCTGACATTTCTTTTTCTATTATGACTCTCAGAAGTGTGTAACTTGGGGTCCTCTCATGCCAGTTCAATAAAATTGGCCAATCCAACATTCACAGAAGCTTATAAAGTACAACTTTACATATCATGCCCCCTAGCCATTTTGTAACCTATCATTTGTCTGTATTATAACAAGTGCCTTATACCAGTGATGTCTACCATACTGCCCTAAGCATGCCGGATCTCATCTGATCTTGGAAGTTAAGAAGGGATAGGTCAGAATAGTACTGAGAAGAAAGGTGTCCTATGAATAATACATGGGGCAGGATGGCATAATGGAAAGAACACTGACTGTGGAGGAACTAGGTCAAGTCTGACCTCTGATATTTTACTACCTCCATGATGTGGAATAGATTACTTTACCTCCCTAGTTTCCAGTTTTCCCTCCCATGGCATATCCACACTCTGTCCTAAGACTACCTCATCATGACCACTACAGACATCTCACAGTTTCCTCTATATCCAAGGGCAGTAGCTAGTGAGTTCTGCACACCATCCCCTTTTTGGTTTCGTTGGTATGGAGTGAGTTACAGGGAATGAGGAGACAATATAGGTTGCAATCTGAATCACAGATGTCCTTCTCTTCCCTTTCAAAATCCATCCCTCTGCTAAACTGCCTTCCTTCTGTCAAGGGCCTTCTAGTTAGCCAAGCTCTTCTGAGACATCTTTGATTCATTATTTAACTGATGTTCTCTTCAACTGCCCATGAGCACTTAGCTGCCAAATCAGTTGACTTTGTCTCAGTAATGTTTCTTGACTTCTCCATAGCTTTTGACGTTTGACATGCTCTCTCTTCCTGGGCCCTCTATCCTTTCCAGTTTTCCTGACATTACTCTCTCCTGGTTTTTTCTCGTGCCTGTCTGATAATTATTTCTCAGATTACAGTGCTGATTTCTCATTCATATCACATGCTCTAACTGTGGATTTATCTCAAAGTTAGTCTCCTTGCTGTATTCTAGAGTCTAGCCAAACTGAACATCTTAGTATGTTCTTCCTATATCCTGTTCTTCTAGTTTCTGTGCCTTTATGCAGACCTGGATTCTTTCCTTATTTGTCTTTTTAAATCCCTTATTTTCTTTAAGACTCAACTCATGTTCCTAAGCTCTCCGGTTCTCAGTGCCCTTCTTCTCACAACTATCTGCATGTATTTTGTCTATGTACCTACGTGCCCTGTCCTAGTCTGAATGTAAACTTTTTGTTTCATTGTTTGTTTTTTTGGTATCGCAGTCTGTATAATGGTTCCTGTCATGTAATAGGTGCTTATGGAATCCTTGGCTACAAGGGCCAACAGCATGGAACTCTCTCCTCATTGGTGAACATCAATTACTTGATGTCCCAAACCTTCATGTGGAGTGGGCAGAACTGGTAACAGCAAGAGAGGAGACATCCCAACCTCTTTCAACTTGAAGAGAGAAGAAGTTCCATTCCAGACTCTCTTCCAGTGCCTGAAAGGGAAAAGAGTCTTCAAAGAAGCCAACATGTGGAGGAACCAGCACTTCAGTCATGTTCCCTTCCCTAGTTTATTACACTAGAAACTTTGGAGAATTCCCCTTTGGGTGAAGTCTGAGACTCTATCTTGGCTTAGCTGAGCTATCTTGCTCCCACTGGAAGAGCTCATTCACTCTGGATTGTCTGAGTGTTAAATGTTCATTTGCTATTTGTTCTGTGTGTTCATTGGGGAATTGGCATCTGGTGTGAAGGAGTACAAACTTCAGCTGTATAATTTAGGACACTAAATTCCTCATTAAGGAATAACAATCAAGGGTGTATCTTGAACCTTAAAATTATTTCACCTAGATGAATAATATTTAAGGGAGAAGAAGAGAGATATAAATCTAGTCCAGAATCCCCTTTTTCTAAGGAGAGAAGAGAGATCAGCCTCTGGCCCAACTTCTTGTTTTCCTCCTGGCAAGAATAGAAATTTTCCTTGGGAAGAAGAAAGGGAGGAGACTCTAGAGACTCTGGCCTCCTTGTGAGCCATATGTAGACAAACTCATATGGATACACACAACCTACTGAGGCAAAACACAGCACAATCTCCACACACCGTACACTTAATAGATGCTTATTGAATGACTGATCAATCAAGGAAACTTCAAATTGATGAATTCACAACTTTTTTTTAGTATTTAAGAGATTTACTTGCTTAGTTTCAATATCTAAAAATATAACTGAATTTCTAAATTCATGAAATGAGTCCCTGAGTAAGATTTGAGAGCATATGAGAAGAGATATAGAATACATTGTAAAAAAAATTCCAGCATTTTAGACTCCAGTATTGAGGGAAAATGCAAACATTTTTTCCATGAAGGAAAACAAATGAAGAGAAAAAAATCTCCAAAAGATTACAGAGGACACCATTTTCTCCACACTGAGGTTCACTGATTATCTCCTGGCAAAATGCTTAAAAGATTTGTCAAACTTTAAAATGTTGCCCATTTTTCTCCAACAAAAAAGTGCCTTCCAAAATTTCTGATCTTTATTGTTAGTACAAGTGACTGTCAGCGATAGCCTTGCTAGAAGATATTTTTTAAAAAGTAAATAAACACAGTATCTGTCATTTCAATGTAAAGGCAATATTTTAAAGATTTTCATTGATAATTTTTGTTTTTATATCATCTATTTCCTAATATAGTTCTTCCCCTTCTCCCCCAATCCAGAAAACTATCCCTTGCAGTTCAATAAAACTAACCAACATACTGACATTATATGCAACATTCCATACTCGTACTCATTCACCTCTGCAAAATAGGGGGAGAAGCACACACATTCTTATATTGTTTTCTCTGGCAACCAAGACTGGTCATCATGATTCTACAGCATTCAGTCATTTAATCTATAAACATTTTTTACATACCTACTATGTTCCAGGCACTGTGGGATACACAGAAAAGCCAAAAAAAGAAAAAGAAAGTCCCTGCTATCAAGGAGGTCATGGTCTAGTGGAGGAGACAATAAAGAAACAACTATGTACAAACAAGATGTATACAGGATAAATAAAAAATAATCTCAGAAGGAAAGAAATAAGATTAAAGGTAACTGAAAGTCTTCATGAAGTCGACAGGATTTTCTTTTTAGTTGTTGCTGCTTTTTTTTCATTCACATCATTGTAGTCCTTGTACATTTTTTTTTATTACTTTTGATTACTTCACTTTGCATCAGTTCATGTATATCTTTCCATGCCTCTCTGTACTCATCATATTCATCACTGTTTCTTATAACACAGTGATATTCTATCACATTAATGTTCCAAAATTTGCTTAGCCATTTCCCAATCAATGAACATTTTCTTTTCCTGTTCTTTGCTATTACAAAAACTGCTGCTATAAATATTTTGGTGTACGTTGAACCTTAGATAAATATACCTTGCAATGGGATCACAATGTATGGAAATTTTGGTCAATGTCTTAGCGTAACAAATCATTTCTAAGAATAGTTGGACCAATTCCCAATTCTGTTAATAATATACTTCTTTTTTCATAGTCCTTCCTATAATGACTATTTTCATCTTTTGTCATCTTTTCCTGTTTTCTGGGTATAAGATGAAACACCAGAGGTATTTCTACTTGAATTCTTTTATTGGTGATTTGGAGCAATCTTACACATAGATAATGTGTATAATTCTTTTTAAAATCTTACATATCATTTGACCATGTAACCACTGAAGAATGTCTTTTGACCTTATGTATTTTATTAGTTCCCCATATATCTTGTATGTCAGACAAGGGTGATATTTTAACAAGTGAAAAGTAATTGCCCTGTGAAAGAAATTAGTGTCAGGGAGGCAATATTTTGAAAACTGTTTGCCTTATTATGGGATTTTGCTGCCTAAAACAATGTAAATACGTTGTATAGTTGCATACTTTCAAAACTTGGAAACACTACTAGGCATACACCCCAAAGAAGGAAGAAAAAGACCCATATACATGCAGAAAAACATGTATAGCAGTTCTTTTTGTAAAAGCAAAAACCCGGACACTAAGCAGGTACCTGCCTGTGTGGGAATATTTGTACAAATTGTAGCATATTAATATAATAGAATATTATTGCACCATAAGAAATGCTGACATAGTTTCAGAGGAAATTTATAGGACTTGCACTGAAATGATGCAGAATAGAATAAGCAGAACCAGGAGAATAGTTTAGATAATGACAATAACTTTGAAAGACTTTAGAACTTTGACCAATGCAATGACACAACAAAGCTGGAGGACTGTAATATCCAGTTCTTTCCAGAAAGGTGATAGGCTCACAATGCAAATATTTTATAATATAAACAATAAGAGAATTTACTTTGTTTGACTACACATATTTGTTGCAAGTCTTTCTCTCTTCTTTCCTTCCTTCCTTCCTTCCTTCCTTCCTTCCTTCCTTCCTTCCTTCCTTCCTTCCTTCCTTGTTTTTGTATGGTGGAGCAGGAGGGGAAGAGTAGGAGAGAGAAAACAAATGCTTGTTACTAGAAAAAATTATATTTTTTAAAAAATTAAAACTTTGAAAACAGAACTTTCTAATCTGTTTAAAAATTTCTCAAATGAAGAGTTTCACTGAGTTTTAAATCTGTCTGTTAGAAACATGAAAATGCAGCATCTTTGGATTTGTTTACATGAACACTTGACTGATGTCAGGGAAGGTGGAAATTTACTAGCTGAATTTCAACAAAAAAATTTGTATAATTGGTGATAAGAGATGATACCCCTTGAAAAATAAATCATAATTTAGTTATATAATATTTAGTAATAATTTAATAAGCACAACCAACAACAAACTTCTTTAGCTATGACAGCCATTAAAACCAAGTTTTAAAATAAACAGAATTATATGTGTATGTTTAATGTATATGTATATGTTTAATAAATAAGTGAATAATTAATTAATGATAAATAATAATAAATAAATCAATATGCAGAAATTTCATGCTCAAACTTTTTTTAAATTGAAGTATACTTTTTTACTTTCTTTTTTTCTTGCTTTTTTCATTTTTTATTTTAGGCTTGAATACCAAAATTCACATTCTCTTCAATTTTTTTCATTCTTTATATTTTGTTTCATTATTTCTAAATCTCTTATAATTTCACTGGTTTCCCCTTGCCCAGTTCTGATTTTCAAGGAGTCATTTTTTTTCACTTAAGATTCTGCATCTCCTTTAATAATTGGTTGGATTTCTTTTCATAATCTTGTTTTTCTTGGATTGTTCTTTTTTTTTTTTTTTTTTTTAGTTTTTCCTCAATCTCTCTCATTTGATTTTTAAATTATTTTTTAAGTTCTTCTATGAATTCTTTTTGTACAGGGAACTATTTGACATTATTCTTTGGGAGTAGAAAGTTTCTTTGCTTCAGTACCCTCTTCTGAAGATGAACGCCAGTCTTCTCTATTCCCATACTAAACTCTCTGTGGTTGCATGCTTTCTCCTTTGCCTGTGCATTCTTTTGTATTTGTTGTGGCTTATTTTATGTATTCACCTCTAGTCCTGGGATATGGAAGATGGTGCCTCTGGCTTCAAATTCACCTTTAGTTCTCCCCTCTGGCCTGGAACATAAATCAAGATTTCCAGTCTCCTGCAAGTGCCCACAGTCAGTGGCCTCCATGCCCCACTACTTCTGCACTCACCCAGTATGTTCTGCTTCCTTTTTTGGCCAGGGCCACATCTCCACAGCACAGCTGGGTCTGGCATTCCTTATCAGCAGAGGTTGCCTTAATCATCCCTGGTTCAGACACCAACTCCCTTATTATCCTGAGTTAAAAGTTCCTGTTTTGGGGACCAAGGCAGTCTCCCTACCCAATTAGTCCCAATACTTGCTGCTTATTGTTTAAGAAGATGCTAGCCTGGTTTACTCTTAACAGGGACTAAATCTTGTCCTGGGACTTTTGTTCAGATCTACCCTGATTATCCCAGGAGGATCCGTGTTTGGCCCCTACCCTTGTTTTTTTTATTGCTTTATGTTCACCCAGGGTCACTATTTTATCTCTTTTGTGGATGAATATCTTGAGAGCCATAAAAGCAAGCACCTTGACACATCCAGGAGGGCCTGCTATCACAGGTTCCTAGATCTGCTTTTCTAAAAGGAAAGCAACTTTTGAGGGGTCAACAATCACTTTAATCAAGCACATATATCATTCACTTAGTTCAGGGGCAAAAAACACCCTGAACTTCCAAGAAAATACAAAGAAATAACCCTAAATCAACAGACAGGGCTTTCAGTTGACTGACCATGAGCAATGCTTACATCACAGATCTACAGACAGATCCAACTGTCTGACTATAACATACATATATAGTTACCAGAGGGTGAAGCACCAACATATGGGTTTTCAAAGCAGTTTTGGGCTCCTTAGTGCATGCCCAGAGTTTCATCTGGCCAAACAAACATTTTCAATGAGTAAGCCCCAAAGTAAAACCTCACGTCAGAGTATTTATACACTTTTCAGAGCCAGAGGGCATCACAACCCTTGAGAACCAGTGCCTCGTTAACAAAAGGTGGGCCTTCCTACAAATCTCTCCTAATCAAATTCCCCTTAATGGACAGGCCCATTAATGGGTGGGGAAGATTTTTAATCTTGTTAGCATTACAAGAGCTTGGAATTTTCTGACCTACTCCACCATCTTCCCAGAATCCTCTCCAACACTTTAATTGCTAAAAATTTCATACCTACTCTAATCTAGATCTAGATTTAGGTCTAGATATTACATACATATTGTAAAAACATGTAACACAGTGCCTGGTATGCAGTAGATGCTTAATAATTATTAAGCATCCACTATGTACCAGGCACTATGTTATGTGAGTTTATTGATTCTCACAATAATTCCAGGAAGACTATGTTATTTTTATTCCAATTTCACATTCTAGTTCTGTTTGTTGTCCTTCGATTTTGGAGAGGATCAAAATGACATCACCATGATAAAGTGAAGTTTCAGTGTGTCTGACTGTGGCTGATCAGACCAATATGAGCTAGGAATGCTATGCTACAGGTTGGGCACAGACCATCTGTATGGATTTTTGGGAGTGGATACTCCAAATTTGTGCATCCTACATTTACTTTGTGCTGTCTCAATTCTGCTTTTTCAATAGAAGTAGTTGAAATAGACAGAAGTTAAATGACTTGCCCAAGATCACACAGTTAGTAAGTGTCTGAGTTCCAATTTGTATTCCGGTCTTCCTGACATCAGATCCAGCACTCTATCCACAGTATCACCAAGCTGCCTCTCCATGGTTCACTGAATATTAACTGTTTTCCATGAGAAAGGAAACAATTCAAGTCACATCTCCTACTGGGGGCAGTTGACACATTTCATCTTATCTTTATACTTCTCTCTGATGCATGTATGTTTCACTACATCTAGGATCATAGGTCATAGGGACCTTAGAGATCATCTTGTCATGGTATCATAGCTTTAAAACTGGAAGGGGACTTTAGAGGTCTTCCAGTTCATTCCTCACATTTTACAGAGGAGGAAACTGAGGCCCAGAGAGGTTAAGTGATTTTCTTAAGCTCACATGAGTTGTAGTAAACATGCATATTTAACTGATTGGCTTAAGATTTTGGAACATTTGTCTTTTCATAGATTACCTATAGCATCAAAATTTATCTATTAAATATTAATATTTACAAAGCCCATTGGTGTGGGACTCTGTCTTTATGGATGGAGATCAATACCTTGCACCTGTGAGGTAGAGTTGGTGAGATTAGCCTTTCTCCAGTTTTCTTTGAGGAACTGGGTTTCTTAAGACTCCAAATGCTTCTGACTTCCATCTTTGAGAGAGAGGGTGGACAATGTCAACCCCACTTCCAATTGCTGAAGGAAAAGACTCTGGGATTTCCTGTAATGTTGATTGACAGTCCAGAGTTCCAGTAACATGGGGTACAGGAACTCAGGAGGGCAGTCATCCTTCTTCTCAGGACTCTTCTCTCCACTGATGCACTACCAAAAGGCTTTGCTTGATAGCCAAAAGGAGGTAATCCTTGGATTTACAGTGGGAAGGGCCTTAGAGATCATAGACTGTAGTAGATAACTCATTTCGTATATAAAGAAACCAAGGCCCAGAGAGATTAAATACATTGTTCACGATCACACAGTAAATAGAAAAACTGGGGTTTGGGTTTAGACACTATGACTCCACATTCAGAGTTCTTTCCACTCTCCTTCAGTCTGAGGATGCAAAGTGTATACTCTTGTTCTGAAAATGCCAGAGCAACTGTGGACACTATTGAGTCCTCAGAATGCCTCTTAGCCTTTCCTTCACAATTTCATAAATTACTGGATTCAAGGAGATGGAATATTTAGCTGAATTCCGTTGGCTCTGCCAATGTCACCAGAGCAAAGTTAAGTAGCTTAGATCTTTCCCATTTTTCTCACAAGTATCTACCACCCTCTCCCTCACACAGGCCACTTGTGTTTCCTTTTATCTTCCTGGGCTAAAAGCTTTCAGAAATTTGTAGACTTTTCCCTGAACTGTTTTGGAGGGGGAAAGAACATGTTTTCCAGTAAAAACTGATTAAATCAAATGTAACACTGAAATGAACACACAATTTCTGGCATGGCCATGAAAATTTGCAAAGAATGCTCCTTCAAATATGTCTGTTTCAATCATGAAAGTTGGTCATTTATTCAGATCTTTTGCTGCCCAACACAAGACTACAGTAGTCTATGGTCTCTAAGACTACAGAAATTTGACATTTGGTGATCCAAATGTATTTATCGTTTCTTGTATCCTTCTTTTTAGATGTTAAATGAGTGGTAGGCATCCAGTGGTGCCCAGAGAAGTAAAAGTACTATCATTATCTTCTTTTTTCAGATGAGGAAACTGTGGCTGAGAGGTTACATTACCTCTAGGTCATGAGCCCACCATACTAAGAGAGGAACAAAAGATCAAATGTTCTAGTCATAGGAAGAGCCAGGGTGATATAATGGAATGGCTTTAAAATCTGAAGACCTAGGGTTTTATTCTGGCATTGAACCTTGTGACTATCAGAGGGCTAGTTAGGTAACATAGAAGTAGAGCATTAGTCTTTAAGTTAGAAAGACCTGAGTTCAAATTCTACCTTAGACATTTACTGTGTGAACTGAGATAAGTCATTTAACCTCTCTCAATCACATTTTCCTCATCTGAAAAATGGGGATAATAATAACATGTATACTTCTGATCTTTCATTTTCTTATCTGAAAAAATGAACATAATAACATAATAACATATTTCTATGGGTCAGTTTCCTCATCTGTCAAAATAAAGAGGCTGACCGAGGTGTCCTCCAATGTCATTTCCAATTCTAAACCCTATAGAGATTACCATTATTAACAAAAACACCTTCAGCTTCAGTTTCCTCATCTAAAAAAAAGGAATAATAGGATCTATTTAATATGGTTGCTGTGAAGACCAATAAGATAATTTCTAAAAGATTTATACACCTCAAATCACTATACAGATGCTATTTATTATTACTAATAATAATCGTGACCTTGAGCTAGTCAATTCATGTCTCTGGGATTCAGTTTCCTCTAAAGAATGAGAATGACATAGACAATCTCCAAAGTCACTTTGAACTCTCATTCTTATAGATTCTACTTTACTAATTTTTTAAACTTATTTCTTTTCAGTTTTCAACATTCACTTACACATAATTTTGAATTTCAAATTTTCTCCCCATCTCCCCCTCCCACCACAGGAAAACATGTATTTTGATTACCCTTTTCTCCAATCTGTCCTCCCTTCTATCACCCTCCTTTATCCCCTTCCCTTCTATTTTCCTGTAGGGCATTGCCTACATATCTTATTTCCTAGTTGCACATAAAAACAATTTTTAACATTCATTTTTAACGTTTTGAGTTCTATAACCTCTCCCTTCCCCCTCCCCACCCACCCTCATTGAGAAGGCAAGTAGGTTATACATGTGTAGTCATATAAAACGCTCACATAAATCATGTTGTGAAAAACTCTATGTCCCTCTATCCTGTCCAGCCCTCTATTTATTTTATTCTCTCCTTTGGCCTGTCTTTCTACCAAAGTATTTGCTTCTGATTACCCCTTCCCCCAATCTGCCATCCCTTCTATTATCCTCCCTCTCTTATCCCCTTCCTCCCTGATTTCCTGTAAGGTAAGATAATCTTCCATACTCAATTGTGTGTTTGTTATTCCCTCCTGAAGCCAAATCTAATGAAAGGAAGGCTCACTTATTTCCTCTCACCTTCCCCTTGTTCCCCTCTATTGTAAAAGTTCTTTCTTGCCTCTTTTATGTGAGATGATTTACTACATTTTACCTCTCCCTTTATCTTTCTCCTAGTAAATTCCTCTCAACACTTAATTTTCTTTTTTAGATATCATCCTGTCATATTCCGTTCACCCTGTGCCCAATGTGTGTGTCTCTCTCTCTCTCTCTCTCTCTCTCTCTCTCTCTCTCTCTCTGTGTGTGTGTGTGTGTGTGTGTGTGTGTGTCTCTCTCTCTCTGTCTCTCTCTCTCTTTCTCTCTATGTATATACATATATATTATATACACACACATACATATACACGTATACATATATATATACACACATACCCTCACACACACACACATTTTTCCTCCAACTATCCTAATCCTGAGAAAGGTCTTATGAGTTACAAATGTCATTTTTCCATATAGGAATGTAAACATTTCAACTTTAATAAATCCCTTATTGGTCCTCTTTCCCGTTTACCTTTTCATGCTTCTCTTGATTATTGTATTTGAAAGTCAAATTTCTATTAAGCTTTGATCATTTCAACAAGAATGGTTGGAAGTCATCTATTTCATTAAATATCCATTTTTTTCCCCTGAAGTATTATACTCAATTTTGCCAGGTAGGTTATTCTTGGTTTTAATCCTAGCTCCTCTAACTGCCAAAATATCATATTCCAAGCCCTTCAATCCCTTAGTGTAGAACCTGCTAAATCTTGTGTTATCCTGATTGTGTTTCCACAGTACTTGAATTGTTTTTTTCAGGATGCTTATAATATTTTTTCCTTGCTCTGGGAACTCTGAAATTTGCTTACAGTATTCCTAGGAGTTTTCCTTTTGGGAACTCTTTCAGGATATAATAGGTAGATTCTTTCCATTTCTATTTTACCCTCTGGTTCTAGAATATCAGGGCAGTTTTCCTTGATAATTTCTTGAAAGATGACATATACACTCTTTTTTTGATCATGACTTTCAGGTAGTTCAATAATTTTAAAATTATCTCTCCTGGATCCATTTCCCAGGTCAGCTGTTTTTTCCAATGAGATACTTCACAAAGATGGTGGAATAAAGAGACACATATACTCTAGTGCTTCCCCTACAGTCCACAAAATACCTGTAAAAAATGACTCTCAACAAATTCTAGAGCAGTAGAAGCCAAAGAACTACAGAGTGAAAGAGATTTCCAGCCAAAGGTAATCTGGAAGGCCTACAGGAAAGGTCTATCCTGCAGGACATTGAGCAGAGTGGAGCTCAGCCCTGGCTGTGCTGCACCAGGGGGAACAGGAGCAAAACAGGCCTCTGGGGCAGAATCCCTAGCAGAGAGGGGCCCAGATCCCTCAACCTACAAGCAACAAAGAAAACTTCAAAAGTCAGTGTTAGAGGGCTTTCCCAGCTGGGCAAGAGGGGAGTGGGGTCCCCCCAGCACTGGACCCAGGAAGCAGCAGAGGCCATGGCAGCAGCAACAGTGGGCAGCAGGCACTACAGTGTTCATGGAAGCATTCTGGGTCCACTGTCCAAATGGCTCAGCTTAAAACCTCTGTGGGAATTCAGCAGGGAATCTGATCCTCATCCCTCAGTGGCAGCCCTGCCCCCCATCTAAAGCCCCTGGGGGAACTGAGAAGCTGATATGAATCTCAGCCCTGAGCCTGGGGATAGGAGGAGCACTAGGACCCTCTTCTTGACAAAGGATTCAGAATTCAAGTAACTGGCTGGGAAAATGTCCAAAAAAGGGGGGAAAAATAAGACCATAGAAGGTTACTTTCTTGGTGAACAGTTGTCTCCTTCCATCCTTTCAGATGAGGAAGAATGTACTGTCAGAAGAAGTCAAGGCTTCTGCCTCTAGGACCTCCAAAATGAATATGAAATGGGCTCAGGCCCCAGAAGAGCTTGAAAAGCAAGTCAGCAGCTTGCTAAAGGAGAACCAAAAAAATGCTGAGGAAAATAACACCTTCAAAACTAGGCTAACTCAGTTGGAAAAAGAAGTCCAAAAGCCAATGAGGAGAAGAATGCTTTAAAAAGTAGAATTAGCCAAATGGAAAAGAAGGTTCAAAAGCTCACTGAACAAAATGTTCTGGAAAAATGAGAGTGGAGTTCAGGGAAGCTAATGACTATACAATAAACCAAGAAGTTCCAAAATAAAACCAAAAGATTGAAAAAATAGAAGATAATGTGAAACATCTCGTTGGAAAAACAACTGACCTGGAAAATAGATCCCAGAGAGACAATTTAAAAATTATGGGACTACCTGAAAGCCATGATCAAAAAAAGAGCCTAGACATCATCTTTCATGAAATTATCAAGGAAAACTGCCCTGATATTCTAGAACCAGAGGGCAAAATAAATATTGAAAGAATCCACCAATCACCTCCTGAAGGAGATCCAAAAGGAGAAACTTCTAGGAATATCGTAGCCAATTCCAGAGTTCCCAGGTCAAGGAGAAAATATTGCAAGCAACTAGAAAGAAACAATTTGAGTATTGTGGAAATACAATCAGGATAACACAGGATCTGGCAGCTTCTACATTAAGAGATTGAAGGGCTTAGAATAGGATATTCCAGAAGTTAAAGGAACTGGGATTAAAACCAAGAGTCACCTACCCAGCAAAACTGACTATAATACTTCAAGGGAAAAAATGGTCATTCAAAGATATAGAGGACTTTCAAGCATTCATGATGAAAAGACCAAAACTGAATAGAAAATTTGACTTTCCAAAGACTTTCCAAGAATCAAGAGAAGCATGAAAAGGTAAACAGGAAAGAGAACTCATAAAGGACTTTCTAAAGCTGAACTGTTTACATTCCTACATGAAAAGTTAATATTTGTAACTCTTGAGACTTTTCTCAGTATTTGGGTAGGTAGAGGGATTATACACACACACACACACACACACACAAACACACACAGATCACAGATTGAGTTGAATCAGAAGAGATGATATCCATAAAAAAAATTAAATTAAATTAAGGGGTGAGAGGAAAATATTTGGAGGAGAAAGGGAGAAATGGAATGGGACAGACTATCACTCATAAAAGAGATAAGAAAAACCTTTTTCAGTGGAGGAGAAACGGGAGGAGGTGAGAGGGGAAAAGTGAAGCTTAATCTCTTCACATATGGTTTGAGGGAATAACATGCTCACTAAATTTAGTATGAAAATCTATCTTACACTACAGGAAAGTAGGGGAGAAGGGGACAAGTGGGGTGAGGGGGATGACAGAAGGGAGGGCAAATGGGAGAAGGGAGAAAATAGAAGTAAATACTTTTGGGAAGGGAGAAGGTCAAATGAGAGAAGAAAAAAAAGAGGGATACGGTAGGATGGAGGGCAATATAGTTAGTCTTACACAACATGATTATTATGGAAGTCTTTTGCAAAACAACACATATATAGCCTGTATTGAATTGCTTGCCTTCTCAGTAGGGATGTGTGGGGAGGGAGAGAGGGAGGGAGAGAAGTTGGAATTCAAAGTATCAGAAATGAATGCTGAGAATTGTTATTGCATATAACTGGGAAATAAGAAATACAGGTAATGGGGTACAGAAATTTATCTTGCCCTACAAGAAAAGAGAGAAGATGGGCATAAGGGAAGGGTGGGGTGTGATAGAAGGGAGGGTACATCAGAATGCAAGGTGTTATGGGGTGGGGGAGCAGAGAGATGGGGAGAAAAATTGGAACTCAAAATTTTGTGGAAATGAATGTCAAAATTTAAAAATAAATAAATAAACCTATTAAAACAAAGAACTACTTCACATAGTCTTCTATTTTTTCATTCTTTTGGTTTTGTTTTATAATTTCTTGATTTTTCATAAAATCATTAGCTTCCATTTGCTCCATTCTAATTTTTAAAGAATTATTTTCTTCAGTGAGCTTTTGGACCTCTTTTTCCATTTGGCCCATTCTGTTTCTTAAGGTATTCTTCTCCTCATTGGCTTTTTGGACCTTTCACATTTAGGTTAGTCTATTTTTAAAGGTGTTCTTTTCTTCAGCATTTTTTGGGTCCCCTTTAGTAAGCAGTTGACTCAGTTTTCATGATTTTCTTGCATCACTGTCATTTCTCTTCCCATTTTTTCCTCTACTTCTCTTACTTGATTTTCAAAACCTTTTCTGAGCTGTTCCATGGCCTAAAACCAATTCCTATTTTTCTTGGAGGCCTTCGATGTAGGAGCTTTGGTTTTGCTGTCTCCTTCTGGTTGTATGTTTTGTTCTTCCTTGTCACAAATTATGTAAGAAAATACCTCTTCACTGAGAAAGTAGGAATCTATAGACTGTTACTTCCCCCAAGCCCCCATTTGCTTATTTTCCCAGCCAATTACTTAACTTTTTAGTTCTTTGTTAAGTGAGGGGCTCTAGAAGTAGCCTCCTCCCACTCAACTTCGAAGCTTATCTGGTGTTTGTGAGTTGAGAAGTCTGGAAACTGCAGCTCTGCAACTGATTCAGTCCCTAAGGCCTACTCCAGCTCCATCACCAAACTGTACTCCTCTCCCAGTCTGGCATGATAGACCCTTTCTGTTGACTTTCCAAATTGTCTTGGGCTGGAAATTTACTTCAATCTGTCATTTTATGGCTTCTGCTGCTCTAGAACTGGTTTAGAGTCATTTTTTACAGGTTTTTTGAGGCGTTTGGGGGAAGAGCTCTAGCAGATCCCTGCTCCTACTTCACCATCTTGGATCCACCAATACTACTTTATTAATAATAAAAACATTGAAAACAAAAACAAAAAGTTATCCTCAAAGTACTACTTCAATGTCTCATCTCAGCATGAAAGTAAGAGGCCAACTGGCAAGTCCTACCAAGCTGGAAAGGCTTTAAAGATGACCTTGAAAATAGAGGATGTCTACTGACTGTCAATCAGCCTAAAAGAGTATGAAGGTAGTGTACATTAGCAGAATGGCCAGTGCATGATGAACTATTTGGCCATAGTGATTCATTAAACTGAAAAAACTAAAAGGTACTAAGTTCTGTACAGCATACTTGTTCCTTTCTGTGTGTGGTAAAGAGTAGAGATGGTACTAAAAATCACACAATTTTCTAACCTTCAATAAACATTAATTTAATGCATTAGTACTCTAAATTTGAGACCTTGATTCAAAGATCAACAACCAATGTTGTTGGCCAACCAGGCCACTCTCTTCCTTTTGAATGGCTCTCCATTCTTAATGCAGCCAAGAGCCCCCATGAGTTTAGAATATAAGTTTCTAATTTGCAAAGATTACAGAAGAAAGTGGAAGATTAAAAGACATATCTTACAATACAAACAAAATCGGGAAAGAAAATGAACCCGTAGAAAGCTTGGTATGAGATTCAACTAAACCAGATAATCTCAAAACCATAAGGACATAGATTTAATAATGGAAGAGTGGTGTGATATATAGTGGTAAAAACACTAGATTTTGGACTTAGATGAGAAGTGTTTTCAAGTCTTCCCTCTGGAAGGATTCACATATATATATACATATATATACATATATACATGCACATATATACATGCACATATATACATGCACATACATACATATACACACATGTTTATATACATGTATACACATATATTTACATGTATATGTGATGGATATATATGCATATGCATGTATGATATGTGTATATACAATAAAATCATTTTAAAATTACAGGAGCAGAAAAGAAGATGTCTTTCATAACTATGAATACATGATGAGTTGATCATGGATTTTGAGATCAAATGATAAGTTGATCATCATGAACAAGCAAGAGACAGAGAAGATCCCAGGAGACAAAACCGACCATTTGGATTGCATGAAATTTAATTTTTTTGCCCAAACAAAATCAATGCCATTAAAATTAGAAAGGAAATAGTTAAATGGAAAAAGTGCCATCTTTGTTCTCTGATTAGGATCTGATAAACAAGATATATGGGAGATAGGGAGACAGACAAGAGTTATTCCACAGTAGGTAAATGGTCAAAGGATATGAACAAGTAGTTCCCAGAAGAAGAAAAGTGTCAACAATAATATGGGGGGGAAGTTCCAAACCACTAATGAGAGAAATATAAATTAAAACAATTCTATGTGGAGAGCAGTTTGGAACTATGTCCGAAGAGCAACCAAACTCTGCATACCCTTTGATCCAGCAATACTACTACTAGGTCTGTATTCCAAAGAGATCATAAAACATGGAAAAAGACCTACATTTGCAAAAATATTCATAGCAGCCCTTTTCATGGTGGCAAAATATTACAAACTGAGTGATACACATCAATTGAATAATGGATGAACAAGTTGTGATATATATGAATGTAATGTAATATTATTGTGCAAGTTAAAAAATGACGAACAGGAAGATTTCAGAAAAACCTGAAAAGGTTTGTATGAACTGATGCAAAGTGAAATGAGCAGAACCAGGAAAAAATTGTACATAATACTTGCAACATTATGTGATGATCAATTATGAATGGCTTAGCTCTTCTCAGCAATACAATGGTCCAAGACAAGCCTTTGGTACTTGATGGACTCATGATAGAAAATGTCATCCACATTAAGATAACTGATGAACTCTTGCAAATTGAAGTATACTTTTTCATTTTTTTCTTTTAATTTTTTCTTCTTTCACAACTGTGACTAATATGGATATATGTTTTACATAATTGCATATATATATATAGTCTATATCAAATTGCCTACTATTTTAGGAAGGGGGAGGGATGAGAGAAAAATTTGGAACTCAAAATCTTGTAAAAATGAATGCTAAAAATTGTCTTGACATATAACTGGGAAAAAATAAAATACCATTTAAAAAAAAACTCTGAGGTTCACTTGCATCAGATTGACTAAGATTACAAAAAAAGAAAGGGAGAATTGTTGCAAGGACTGTGGCAGGGCAGGCATACTGGTGCGACTATTAGTGGAACATTCTAGAAATCAATTTGAATCTATACCAACAAAGTCACAAAACTATATATACCTTTTGAACCAGTGATACCACTTCTGGGTATATGTCTATCAAAAAAATCCAAGAAAGTAGAAAAGGATGCATATGTTCAAAAAAAAATAGCTTTTTGTTGTAGCAAAAAATCTGAAAAATAAGGAAGTGCCTATCAGTTTGAAAGCTGATGAACAAATAATGGCATGTAAATGTAATCAAACATTATTGTACTATAAAAAGTGATAAAAATATGGATTCAGATAAAACTGGGATATTAGTATGAATTGATTCAAAGTGAAGTGAGAAGAACCAGGAGAACAATTTCTATAATGAATATAAATAAAAGCAACTTTGGAAGACGTGAGAATTCTGACCAATGAAATAGCCAACCATAACTCCAGGGGGCCAGCGATGAGCCATACTTCCTACCTCCTGATAGAGAAATGATGATCTAGACACATTTTTGGACATAACCTATTGCATACTTGTCTCTCTTGGCAATACTTATTTGCTATAAGAGAAAGTTTGGGGCTTGAAATGGAGGAGACTAGTGATAATGATACAAAGAAATAAAAAAAACAATGAATAATTTAAAATAATGGACAGAAGAGAGCAGGAGGTTCAGAGGGAGACATAGATAAGCAGGGCAATTTTGAAACTAACTTGTTGAATTCATTATATACTCTTTAAAAAAGGAAGCAAATAATATATTGTAGAAACACAGAGCTTCATATACAATCCTCCTTTTCCATTCTTTGCACATGGAAATGTTGGTGATTGTCAAGTTCAAAATAAGAAAACATAATCTTAAAAAAAAGATTAGGATTATCAGGTCAAATAAAGTAGCATTACATAAAGCCCTATTGACTCCCTTTCATTTGAGAAAAGTGAAGGACCTAACTCTGAAAATTTCAGCAACCACAATTAGAAACCAGAAACTAAAAAGAGGCATTCTCCAAAATGTGGCTTTCCTATCCACTTGGTCAGCATTGTTCCTACCCCTGTCCTTGGCCCCATCACATCTTAATTATGACTCAGTTGCCACGATATATCACCATCATTCTTTGGGTTAGCAAAATTGTTTTGTTTGGTTTAGGTTGTTGTTGTTTTGTTTTGTTTTTTGTGAAGGCACATTACTTTGGGAGGAACTATAGAGGAAGGAAATTCTCTCTGGCTTCTATGACCTCAGTTCTCCCATCACAAGGGAGACAAAATTTGCTAAAAGAGGCACACCACAATTGTAACAAATTCCTTTGAGTCCAGATGCAGTGAGAGCTCACTCCGAGGTGGCTAACTGGGACCATGGGAAGAGCTTGTGTTCAGCGTTAGAGAAGAGCAGCAAGCTTCTCACCTCACATTGGTTTTGTAGCTTACCGTAAATCAAGGGGCTCAGGGGTGGGAGTGATAAGATGGAGGGGAGTAGCTGATGAAAGTACTGCACTTGATAGTTTATGTACTGTAAAATAGACCATCTGGATGTTTACTTATAAATGACAAAAGGAATAAGATGAAGATTTGACAGGCTTTGGAATACACTAGCCTCAGCTGTATTGATGCTGAAGTAAGAGGAGTGAACCATAAATGGAATTGGGCAACATTCTAAACTTTAACCATGAACATCTGTCTGCTTCTTTGAACCTTGTATCTGCCCTTCCTCTTAAAAGATGCATTATTTTTGAGGGGTTTCAAGCTACCCTCAACCCTTGGGGAACCTCTAAGGTAGCAAGCAAGCCTACATGTGAATGAGACAGCTGTTGATAGGGGTTATATAGCAAATGACTGCGTATCATTTTGCTGCTAATAAAATGTACCTCAAAGCAGTGAGACCACCCACAGTTAAGAGAAATGCCCCCAACTTTCCACATTTCCCCTTTCCAAAGCCTCTTATTTAAACCATACCAACTTTCCTGGAATGTATGTAAAAGTTATTGCTTTACCAAAATGACATTCAACAGATATTCCATTCCAGCCCTATCTCTATAAAGTTGAAAATAAACTTTGAAATTTGATGAACAACAAATACTCAACAGCAGCTGAAGAGGGAAAAATATGTTAGGTGAAGGAAGAAGTCTCTGAATCGGAATCATGATTCTTTTAGATCCTTTGTATTAAGCTAATCTATGCAAGCTTACCAAAATAGAATGATTGATTTTCTTCTGGAAATGTTCCAATTCAAAAGACTTAGTTGAATTTTAACACCAAAGGGTCTCTCTTCTTAGTTACAGGACCCTTCCCAGTGATGAGAACCCAGGTGCTCTCATTACTAAACCTACTCTGACTCTTGTGAACTCCAGCAAAAACTAGGGGATTCATGAGGAAAATATTCATCTCTATTTGGTTCTCAGATTGCTGCTACTTCTGTACCCCAGCTCTGCCCTTTGGTGGCGGCAGTTGCCTACTTGATTCATCTATGGGGTGTGGCCAGTGGGGATTTATCCAATTAGATTTATGGCTCAAACCCTAATTTAGAAATATTCCAACATCCCTCCTTTATCTATTGTATTTCATTGAACACAAACATGAATGTGTCATAATAGGCTGATCACAAGCATACCTTAACTCTATACAGTCTTTACTCATAATAAAAAATGTAAAAGGAATATAATCAAAATATTTTTAAAATGACTACATTGAGCTATAAAATTGTAGTCACCCTAAACTCAGGCTAACTATTATTTATCTGTTGTTGTGGTTTGTTCTTCATGCTCGAAAAGGATCAAAATAACATCACAATGTTGGGATCAGCATACAGTGTCACCAGCTGTGGCTGATCATACCAATACAAGTTAGGAAGCCTCTACTGCAGACTGGGCACAAATAGTCTGTGTAACCAGTTAGGAGGGAGATGTCTCTAAATGTGTATATTTCATGTTTCTTCTGAGCTACTGCAATTCTGCTTTGCTATCTATCTATAGAAACATGCCAAACTAAGGAACTCTCCAGTTCAGACATTTAGACTCAGCTGCTCCTCCTGGCAGCTGCACTTACGTCCAATGTTTAATTTAGCAAACATCTCCAACACTTTCACACTCATAGTCTAAGTGTCCCCTATCAGTTATTCCACTCACAATGCTCTCAGGAGGTTACAGTCAAATCATCTGGGGAATTTGTGACCTGGTTCAAAAAGCTGCATTTAAACTCAGTTCTTTCATAAGTAGAAACCTCTAATCCTGCTCTTCCGTTGCTTCAGGATATGGTTGTTCATTGACTCAGTTATATTGAATTCTTTTTTTTAATTTAATATTTCATTTATCCCCAAGTTACATGTAAAAACAATTTTAACATTCATTTATAAAAAATTTTTAAGTTCCAAATTCTCTCCTTCCTTCCTTTCCCTCACACCCTTTATTGAGAAGGCAAGGAATTTGATACAGGTTAATATATGTGCAATCATGTAAAACATATTTCCAGGTTATTCATGTTATAAAGAAAATGTAGACAAAAAAACAAGAAAAATATAGAAAGTAATGTAAAAGCATGCTTTGATCTGCATTCAGGCTATCAGTTCTTTCTTTGGAGATGGATAGCATTTTTCATCACATGTCCTTCAGAATTGTCTTAGATCATTGTATTGCTGAGAATAGCTAAGTCATTCACAGTTGATCATCGTACAATGTTGCTATTATCGTATACAGTGTTCTCCTGGTTCTGCTCATTTCACTTTGCATCAGTTTGTGTAAAACTTTTCAGGTTTTTCTGAGAGCAACCTGCTCATCATTTATTATGGCACAATAATTTTCCACCACAACCATATAAAACAACTTTTTCAGCCATTCCTCAATTGATGGACATCCCCTTAATTTCCAATTCTTTTCCACCACTAAAAGACCTGCTATAAATATATTTGTACATATAGGTTGAGTTTTTTTTATCTTTTTAGTATACAGACCTTGTAGTAGTATTGCTTGGTCAAAGTCCTTTGGGCATAGTTCCAAATTTCTCTACAGTGGTTGAATCAGAGTCATAGTGAATACTAATTAGTCCTGTAAGTTTTTTCCTTGTTCCTAGAGTAGAATGGGGGAGTATAACCAAGTACAGAGAGTATATCCTGTATATCCTCCAATCATCATTAATATATTTTCTCTCCCTTTCACTACTCCTTATGCCTATTGTGTATCCCCCTTTGACACTGCCATTACCTTTGGCAGTGCCTTAGTAACAACAGAAGAGCACTGGAGTAAGAGAACAATCTCCTGAAAAGGGTAAGTGGAAGTAAGCTATCAACTTGGGGAGGGCAAAGAAATTAGAATGGGTGGGGCAGTCATATGCTGAGAGTGGAGGCCACAAAAGATAGCAGTGATCAGGACAAATTGTCCACCCCAAAAGTGATGGTGACCAGATTGACCACCCCAAAAAGGATGAAGAAGTTGGGAAAGGGTGAGAAAGGAGAAGCAGAATTTCTTTTTTTTTTTTTTTTTTTTTTTTTGCCTTCCTGAGGTGGAGTGATTACGAGAAATGAAGAATAGGGTTTGTCCATATAATTAATGCTATTATAATCAGTAAAATACAGACAGAAAAACTGACATGACACGGATTAAGTCAGTCAGTTGATGATAGATGTTTTCAATCTCCTATTAGTTGATGATACTCAGTGAGATACAGTCAAAAGTAGATATGTACTCCAGTTGCACCAGCAAAGGTGGCAGAGTGACAGTGCACTGTATAACCCAGCTCCCTCCACAACTATTCTAACAAAAATCTAAGAGGAAAACCAAACTGACTAACGATAAGGAAAAAAAAATCTAAAGATAAAGTATAGTAGGTCATTTTTCTATCCCAAGATGACAAATTTGACCTACAGGTAAGTGACCACAGCAAAATTTGTAGAAGTATCTCAGTCCCCAGGCTTGTAATAGGGCCACAGCACTTTTGCTCTGACTCTAGAGTAAGATTGAGAATTCCGACACTAGGCTGAGATCAAGGCTAGGTCAGTAGCTAGTAAGGCTAACCACAGAGTAGAATTATGCACTGATCCCCTGGGCTCAGACAAGGACTAGGAGAGCAACACTTTTGTTATGAACCTTCAGAACCTTCCAGATAGTTGACTAGGGCTGGAATCCATAGCTGTCTACTGAAACTTTACCCAGGAGCAAGTCTGCAGCTGTGCTGCCTAGACCTAAGTCAATGTTTGGAGGCTGAAAAGTCCAGGTGGGCAGAAATCAGATCATGGCCCAAATCAGTAGAGCCCCCTAAACTTTTACATCTCTCTGGCCAAAAGCAGCTCTGTGATCCATGAAGAACACAATAATCAATACCCCCAAAATGTAGTAGCAAGACCCCAAATAAGATAGGCCAGGATCATACCAGTCCACAACATTCCCCTTAGAAATATTCAGACCTTAGCCCTAACATAAAGTACCAATCCAAGATGTAAGGCTAAAAGCAATAAACAAATGAACCACCACTACAAGAAGGACTTCAAAAGCAATAAACAAACGAACTACCACTACAATAAAGACTCCCACAATCAAACTCTATCAAAGTGCCAGGGATGCCCTAAATACAAACCCAAAAGAGAAGAACAACTTCAAAAAAATCTATAAGCAACAGCTCAAAGCAAAATAAAACTTGTTTCATAGTCAACTAGAATTTCTAGAAGAAATTAATCAAGGTTTTTTTAAAAATTTTAAATTATATTACAAATAAAATGAGAACACTAGGAAAATGGAAATAAGTTTTAGAAGAAAAACAAGGAATGAAACTTTTTGGCACAAAAAAGTTCAAACTTTATCGAACTAACAGACTTCTTAAAAATTAGAAGTTACCAAACATTCTGTAAGATACCATTAGACAAGATATATTAAATGAAGATTTAAAATTTAAAAATTGGGGAGAATTGAAGAAAATGTGATGTATTTCAAAGCAAAAGCAATTAATCTGGTTAACAGGTTGAGAAGAGATATTTTAAGTATCAACGGAACACTTGACAGCCCTAATGTGAGAGAGAAAGAGAGAGAGAAAGAGAGAGAGAGAGAAAGAGAGAGAGAGAGAGAGACTGTATATCATATTTCAAGAAATCATGAAGGAAAACTTCCTAGCCCTATTAAAAACAGAGGACAAAGTGAAAATGGAAATTACCAATCACCTCCAGAAAGAAACTTCCAAATGAAAACTCCTAGGAACATCATAGCCAAAATAAAGAAATTCTAAATTAAAGAAAATACATTGCAAGCTGTCAGAAAGAAAGAGTTCACACAGCAAGGAGCCACAGTCAGGATCATAGAACATTTAACAGCTATCACTGTACAGGAATAGAAAGCTTGAAATATGATATTCCAAAAGGTGAATGATTTAGGCTTAAAAACCAATAGTAACTTATCCAGGAAAATGGATTATAATACTACAGGAGGTGGGGGTGGGGAGAAAATAAACTCAATGCAATAGAGAATTTTCAAGTATTCCTAATGAAAAGATCAGAGCTGAGTAGAAACTTTGAAATATATGAGTAAAAATATATACTCTAATTCCAACAAATGCATGTTTGGACAAAATTAAAGTGCCATAAATTTAGAGCTGGAAGAGATAATAGTGATTATCTAGAACAATCCCCTCATTTTACAAATGAGAAAATTGTCCTTGGACTCGAGGGGACATAGGATTAAGGATAAAAAAATTAATAAATTTGCATGAGGTCACACAAGTGCCAAGTGTGAGAGCTCAGGTCCGCAAGAGGAAAATAGGATGATAGATTTAGAGACAGAAAGAATCTTAGTAATCATCTAGTACTACCCTCTTTCCAACATGCAAAGCAATATGGCCCAAAGAAATGAAGTATCTTTCCCCTTACATTAACCTTCATGCAGGCTCAATGACTTTCATATTTTCCCTGCATAGCTTCTTTTTTACAATTTCCACCAGGCCAGACTCTCCAGAGCTCTCCTCCACCAGTCTGGGGGAGAAAATGTACTCAGCACTGCAACAAGTCCTGGGGCAGAGATGGCCAATGGGATCAAACAATAATCAGAAAAAATTTATTAAGAACCTTCTACACATCAGACACTATGCCAGATGCTAGAAATACAAAGAAAGAATATGAGTTCCTACTCTCAAAAAGTTTATAATCTATTGTAGGAGACAATGTGTGTATACACATATACAAACAGAATATATATGTATATATACATATATTCATAATACACATATATGAATGTATTCATATTATTACATATACATACAGTATACAAAATACATCATTAAATAAAAAGTGGTTGGGGAAGGTGGGCACTAACACCTTGAGAGGTCGAGATAAGTTTTGTGTAAAAAGGGGAATGTGAACTAAAATAGGTAAGGTTCGAGTTGCCTCAAGTATTAAGTATGTTATCTTCTCGTTTATTTTTCTAATTAGTATTTTATTTGCTTTAACTAGCAAATTGGTCTGTCTACAGATAATTTGGAAATAATTCCAACTTCAGTAACATCATTTTCTGCTAAAATAAAATTTATTTTTTTGTTATGTCATTTGGTGTTTCCCATACCCTATCACTTCCGTATCTTTTTCTTGAAAAAATTATTTCCGATCTAGAGGTATGAGGCTTCTGTGAAGGCTGCAAAATCTGCTTTTTTATTTTTGATTCCAGAATCATATTTTCCAACATATGTCTCAATAGCCTCCCCTATGCTCACTTTTGCATTGGAATGCAAGGTGTTAAAATATATGCTGATTTCATTTAGAGACTTATCTGGTTCTTTATAGAATTTTTCCACTCCTTCATCCTCTGCAAGAAATGTTGGTGGAGTTGTGAACTGGTCCAGCCATTCTGAAAGGCAATTTGGAACTATATCCCAAACCTGACCAAATTGTACATATACTTTGATCTAGAAATACTACAACTAGACTGATACTCCTAAAGAGGTTTTTTTTAAAAAAGAGGGGAAAAACACATTTATAACAGTTCTTTTTATAACAGCAAAGAACAGGAAACTAAGAGGGCATACATACATTGGGAGAATGGCTAAAATAATGATGTAGGGAATAATGGGACACTGTTTTGCCATAAGAAGTGGGGGAAAGGATGGTTTTCAAGAAATCTAGGACTAATACAAACTGAAATGGGCAGGACCAGGAGTTATTTTACAATTATAATACCATAAAAACTCAAGAACTTTGAAAGATGTTAGAACTCTGATCAATGTAATGACCAGCCATGGTTCCAGAGGACTGATGCTGAAGCTTACTACCCACCTTCTGTCAGAAAAAATGAACTCAAGCAGCAGAATGAGAAGTCAAAATTTTTGGATTTGACAAATGCAGGGATTTGTTTTTCTTGGCTGTGAATATTTGTTACAAGGGTTTTCTTCTGGTTTTTTTTTTCTAAGGGAGGGGAGAGACAGGAGGTAAAGAAAGTAGATTTTTATTCATTAAGAATTAATTTTAAAAATAAGTATTATGTATAATCCATAAAGACCATTATGGCAGTCTTTTTGCAGTTGTCTATCAAGAGCATTGCAATATGTGATAGCTAAATATCCCTGGAAATAGTGTTTCTAATTCCCTTTATTTGACCCTTCAAAGAGAAACTGTCAATTATTTTTTCATTTAACTGTAATGTCCTTTAATCTTCTAGTTTTCTTCATAGCAATAATGTCAAGATTGATTATTATTCACTCTCTCTAGCTGGATATCCACTCACTGGGCAGTGATCAAGATAGGTCCACATATTCTTCATAAAACAGCATCTGTCAACTTTCAAAAGAAATATGAAAATATAAACAGAATTCTTCAAAATTTCCAGAAAATTGGACTTGATGTATCTACTTGTTCTCAACAACTTATCCCACCCCTAATCTCTTTTTTTCCATCTCTCCATTCTCCCTGCCTCTGTATCTCTCTCTATCTCTCCATCTTTCTTTTCTCTCTCTCTCTCTTCTGTCTTCTCTCTCCTCAATTTCTCTCTACATCTCTCTTGCTGTCTTTGCATCTCTATCTGTCTCTGTCCCTCTACCTGTCTCTCTAGCCTTCCTTCCTCCATCCCTACCCTCCCATGCTGGGGAGATGGCCAGAGGGGCTGATCAAAACTGAGATTTCACGGTCCCTTGTATCTTCATGACTAATAACTCTTCAATGTAGTCAGAGGAAAACACCAAATAAACAGACCGTGAATCCACACAGTGTTCATTTCAGGTCTTGGGATATAGTAACCTCCCTATTCGTGCTTTTCTATTGTGGATTTTCATGCAGGCTTTAAAACTTGCCATGGTATTTATGGTAATTTAATTACAAACTGCATCTTCATCTTTTAATTTCTTTCCTATTTATAATTATATGACTGTAATTAAAAGGTATTGCTGCTATAAACCCAGCCTGGCATAGCAGAGCTATAATGTTCAAGAAATATCCATGGCTTTATTTTGTTTCTCCTTTTTGGAAGGGGTGGGGATTATGAGTGGGGGAGAGGAGGAAGGGAGTTGTGGGGTGGGAGAGGAAGGCAGTGGGGCCTTCTTTGGTCATTAAAACCTCAGATCCTTTCATCAAATTCCCTTTGTTCCTTTAAGAAAATAATCAGAATTTTTCCAAACATTTCTCCCCAAATAAAATGTTTTGCTGTAATAGTTTCCATCTCAGCTTCTCGCCACATCTAAAGTGTATCCTATTTGGGCCCAAAAGGAAAAAGCAAAGGACTCCAAGGGCATTCTTCTGAGGAGTTACTGAGACTGTAAGTCTATTCTGTCCTTTGGTGGTGTAACAAGGTCCTTCTGCCACCACTGTCCGAATCCTTAGAGCAGTCCACTGCAACCGCTGTGTTCTGACAAGTAGACGGCACCTAATACATGCAAAGGACTTCCAGCACTTTTCAATGAAACATTGTCAAATACTTCAATGAAATGTCAAGGAGGACTTTTGACAGGCAAGAAAGCTGAGTGCAGAGGGAGAGATTCTCCTACAAAACTAATCAGTCAGACACTAATGACAAGTGTTCTTTGAGAAGACCCTATATCCAGAATTATGGCAGAAGAAATATTCCCTTTCCTCTTGTAGCTTATAATACTGGGTATTACAATAGTTGGTAGGCAGCAAGATGGTACAGTGAAGGGAGCACTAGACTTGGCACCAGGAAGACCTTAGTTCAAATCATACCTCATATACTTAACTAGCTATGTAAGCGTGAGCAGTCATAATCTCCCATAGCCTCAGTTATCTTATCTGTACAATGGGAATAATGAGAGGACCTACCTCACAGGGTATGGAAGAGGATCAAATGACATAATACATGTAAAGGTCTTTCTAAACTTTAAAGTTCTATACAAGTAGCAGTAGTAGTTGTTGTTATAGTAGCAGTAGCAGCAATAGTAGTAGTAGCAGTAATGGTGGTGGTGGTGGTGGTGGTGGTGGTGGTGGTGGTGGTGGTGGTGGTGGTGGTGGTGGTAATAGTAGCAGCACTAGGAAGACACACATACCAAAGAACTCAGAATACGTACCAAAAATATAAATTGCTCAGATTAACAGAACAGAAAACAGAATACTTAAATAACTTTATCTTAGAAAAATAAATTAAATGATACACAAAATGATCTCTTAAAGAAAAAATCCAGGATCAGATGGATTTACAAATGACTTCTAACCAACCACTTAAAGAACAAGTAATTCCAATACTACACAAACTATTTGAAAAAGTAGGTGGAGTCCTACCAAAAGCCCTTCTATAACATAAGTATGGTCTTGATACCTAAAATGGGAAGAGTCAAAATGGAGAAGGAAAAATAAGTACCTAAGACATATTGTATTCATAAAACTCCCTGCGTGCTTAGAGTACTATGGTGCCAGATTAAAATGTATTTGAGAAGTATTTAACAAAATAAATAAAAATGCACTATAGATAGTATTTATTTTTGGTTTTCTAAGTCAACATGTGGGCAACAGAGATCCATTTCTATTTGAATCTGAGACCACTGGTTTTGGGGACAGAGAGCCATCCTCAGAGTCAGGACTCAACACAAATTGACTAGAAAAGGAGATGCTAATAGCAGAAGGGAATATTATGGCCTCCTGGTTAGGTAAGAGAGTTCAGGAATCTATGAACAAATATTGCAAGAAGAAAGAAAATGAATAGGCATTTAATGAGGCAAAAGTTGCAGTGAATTTCCAAGAAAGCATGGAACCACAGCAGGATGTTCATGAATAGTTTGGTTTTTTTTCCAACTAGAAATTGTGAAAGCAGAATTTATGACTTACACAGTAGAAATAATTGGCAAAATAGAAAAAACTGGAATCTGTGGTGGAAAGTCTCACCAAATAAACAAATGAAAAATTTTTTAAAGGAATGTAAATATCTAGATGTGAAGGATAATTTGGAAAAGCAAAGCGAAAAACAATATTAAAAGAAAATACATATGAGTCATATGAGCAAAACATATTTGATCTAGAAAACAACATGTATAAAAATAATTTAAGGATTATAGGGGTCCTAGAAGATAAGCAAAAAAAAAAAAAAACCTGAACACTGTAATGCAAGAAATAATACAAGAAAACTGCCCAATATTTATGTACCCAGAAAATAAAGTGCCAATCAAAAGAAAACACAGATTGCCTCCAGCAAACACACAACAAAAACTGGGAGGGAGGGAGAAACACCATACTGCAAACTGTAATGAAAATTCCAAGAATAAACTATAAATTCTTCAAGTGATCAGGATAAAGACCTTCAAATATAAAGAAAAGGCAACTTGAATAACCCAAGACTAGTCTATACCTACCAGAAACTATAGGAGGGAATGGAAAAATGTGTTCCAAAAAGCAAAAGAGAAGGTGCAGATAAAGTTGACCTACCCCACAAACCTGAGTCTAATCTTAAATGGAAAAAAATGAATATTAGGTAAAAGGCAGGGGCACGTAGGTGGCACAGTGGATAAAGTGCCAAGCCTGGAGTCCGGAAGACCCATCTTCCTAAACTCAAATATGGTATCAGACACTTATTAGCTGTGTGACCCCTGGGCAAGTCACTTACTCCTGTTTACCCCAGTTTTCTCATATGTAAAATGAGTTAGAGAAAGAAATGAAAAACCACTCCAACATCATTGCCAAGAAAACCCCAAATACAGTAATGAAGAATCAGACACAACTGAAAAGACTAAACAACAGCAAATCAATTTAAAAGAGACATTTGAAACAGTCCTAGAAGGAAAAGTAGACCTGAAGAAATTATTTGCTTCTCCAATACTGCAGACAATAGAAATAAAGTAAAAAAGTATAATAAATATAAAACCAAAGACAACAATGACAAAGTAAGAACAGAGATACTACTAAGAGATTTCTTTCTTTAATGTGCAGTTATCCCTTACACATCCCAGCTTTCACCATTGCTGCTTCGATATATCATGGGTCAGCATAAGAAATTCATTGGGAATTTGGGGGGAGTTTTGTGGAGGCCACAGACAATATGCAAAAAGCCAACAGATGACACAGGAGAAGTTTAGAACTTCAGAAATGCATAAAATATAACGTATAATATCAACATATTTTATTTTTAAATACCATAATAGTTAAGACTTCTTCTTTGGTATGAAGGGAAGGCCAAAAAATTCTACACAGATGTTCCCCATTGGGGCAGGGAGGCACCTAACCTCTGTGCTGTAGAAGGAACAGTACACGAGACAAGACCCAAACAAAAGAGACGGAGGAGAAATAGTGTTGAAATACCAAGAACTAAATGTCACAACACTTCACCGCTGGATGAATCAACCTTTTTTGTGAGACTTAATTACAGACTGAAAGGTCATATAAAAAGAGGATGTGAGGAAGAAGATAGAATGGTATGTGTGAAATAACCTGATTAGGTCAAAAGCTAACAATGAAAGGAAAATAATTTTTGGAGTCTCTCAGGAAGAAGAAACCTGTCTGTCTTAACGACCATCTCAAGGAGTGATGTGCCTTGACAGAATTTTGCAGTCTCCCTGGGATGTAGCTTTTATGCCCTCTGCCTCTGCAGCCTCAGAACTGTCTACTAACCATCACTGATTATTCTCTGGAATTTCCTGATCCCTTTATACTTTGTTTATTTGCTGTTTGTATTTTTATAATATGTTTTGTCTCCAAATAAAGATGAGCTGATTTTTATTGCAATCTGAATTAGTGCTTGCCATAGAGGTATGGACTGCGCAATGGAGAAAAACTCAAAGGAATTCATGGGCCACTAGCTGTAGACTGTATTGAAACTCTCTCCAGCTCTGTAGACACAAAGAAGAGCTTAATTTTACTATATGAGGACCATATTGCTTCACATCAAAAAATGAGTTCTGTTTTAAGGGAGGCAAAAGGCTAACACTAATGTAAATTCCACCTGCTGCAGGGTCTTTGAAAACGTTGACCTCTCTGACTGATCCCAGCTGGTCCTTGTTTTCGTGCTGGCTTTTATGAGCTATAAGAAAGGATACATAAGGTGTGGATCAGCTCTTAAGGGAATACAGAAGTAGAGAAGTCCTGTCTTCCTCATTCAGGTCAAGCTTTTCTTTTTTTCCAATAAGTTAATGGAGAAGGAGGATACTAATGAACCAATAAAATGCCAGCTTCTAGTAAATTCCAGCCAATACACATGATAACTAGGAAATGTGAATGACTGTGTAATCAGTGATGTGCTGGCATATATTTAACAACCAGCCCTCAGGGGTGGAGAATGAATGTACAACCTGTTTTTAAGTTTAATGTGGATCATTAGCAATCTTTTCATCATTTCTTCAGTAGTTATAGAAAACAATCAACAGATCCCTAATTTGTAGCATTTGCTGACTCCTGAGGAAGTAAATTCTTAATCTGAAATTTTAAATTTAAATTTCATATTTGAGCATTGGGAACTTGCTTCTGTGCCCCTGAGGGTGAGCCAGCTGGAAGAATAATGAAATGTATAACCATATTCACATCCATTGGGAGTGTCATCATGTAGAGGGGACTTATGTCATGTAGAGGGGACTGATATGACTAGAATATCTTAATTCCCCATTGCGTGGCAGAACTCAGAAGTAATTTCCAAATCCAATGCCTAATGGGTTCTGTTTACACACAGGAAGTTAGTGTGCAAATGTTACAAATGAAGGGGTATATTGTTTTGTTCCCTCACCACCATCAATATTGCTCACAGTCTGCCCACACACACAGATAATGTTGTGATTTTTTTTATAATCATAAAGACCAGGCCCAAATTCCCTGTTGTTCCATTTTCCCGTAAATCTGAAGCAGGCCAGTTATGTTATATGATTCTTATCCTCCAGGTAAATTTCCTGCAGTTCCATTTATGCCTTGTAGACATGTAGTTCTGTCCACCTGCTCGTTTTGCAGGCAATAAACTCAGAACAGGTGAAATTAAGAGGAAATTTAAATAAGATCAAAAGACAAGTTCAAAAGGCTTGACTAAGCCATCTGGAATATCTCAGTGCTGCCAATCACAAATACCAGGCCTCATGGAATTTTAAATGGAGACTCTGGTTCCCTAGCTTTTCTGTCATGTACCTTCTTCTTTGAGAGAAAACTCATTGCTCCTAGGGATTGAGTCGATGACATGTTAAAGAAGGCTGGATTCTCACTATTGGGGGAAATCTCAACAAAAAAAAAACCTAGAATGAGAAAAAGCAATAAATTTGGAGTTCAAATCCTACCTTAGCCATCCTGGGCAACATATTTCACCTTGGCAGGGCCTTGGTTTCCTCATTCATAAAATGAGGGTGTTACTATGTATAATGTTCTCCTGGTTCTGCTCACTTCACTCAGCATCAGTTCTTGTAAATCTTTCCAGGTATTTCTGAAGTCCACTTTCTCATCATTTCTTACAGCACAATAGTATTCCATTATATTCATATACCACAATTTGTTCAGTCATTCTCCAATTGATGGGCATTCCCTCGATTTCCAGTTCTTGGCCACCTCAAAAAGAATTGCTATAAATACTTTTGTACATGTGGGTCCTTTTCCCATTTTTATGATCTCTTTGGGATACAGTCCTAGAAGTGGTATTTCTGGGTCAAAGGGCATGCATATTTTATAGCCCTTTGGGCATAGTTCCAAACTACTCTCCAGAATGGTTGGATCAGCTCACAGCTCCACCAACAATGAATTAGTGTTCCAACTCTCCCACATCACCTCCAACATTAATCATTTTCCTGTTTTGTAATGTTAGCCAATCTGATAGGTGTGACATGTTATCTCAGAGTTATTTTGATTTGCATCTTTCTAATCAATACTGATTAAAGCATTTTTTTCATATGACTATAGATAGCTTTAATTTCTTCCTCTGAAAACTGCCTGTTCATATCCTTTGACCATTTATCAATTGGGGAATGACTTGTATTCTTGTACATTTACCTCAGTTCTCTATATATCTTAAAAATGAGGCATTTATCACAGACAAGAGTTATAAAATTCTTTCCCAGTTTTCTGCTTCCCTCCTAATCTTGGTTGCATTGGCTTTGTTTGTGCAAAAACTTTTCAATTTAATGTAATCAAAATGCTTCATTTTGCATTTCATAATGTTCTGTCTCTTGTTTGGTCATAAATTGTTCCATTCTCTATAAATCTGGTAAATGCACTATTCCCTACTCCCCTAATTTGTTTATAGTATCAGCTTTTATACCTATATCATGTACCCATTTGGATTTTATTCTACATACAGTGTCAGGTATTGGTCTATGCCCAGTTTCTGCCGCATTATCGTCAGTTTTCTCAGCAATTTTTGTCAAAGTATTTTGACAAAAGTACTTTGACAGTATTTGTCAAACAGCCACAGTATTCGAGGACTGTTTTTAGTATGCAAAGACCTAAAACATTTCCCAAGGAATCATGATGCAAAATGCCATCCACATTCAGAGAATAAAATATGGAGTTGGAACACAGAATAAAGCGGATTATTTTCTCTTTTGTTATGTTTGGTTTTGTTTCATTTTACTCATGCTCTATCCCATTCATTTTAATTCTTCTACACAACGTGACTAATGTGAAAATGTGTTTAATAAAAATGTATATGTGGAGCCCATATAAGATTGCATGCTATCCTGGGGAGGGAGGGAGAGGGAGGAAGAGAAAATTTTAAACTTATGAATGTGATTGTTGAAAATTGAAAAACAAATAAATAAATCTGGGGGGAAAATGATGGTGTTGGACAAAATTACCTCTAGGGTCCCTTGTGATTCTGAATCTATGATCCCCTAAGGCAGTACAGGGGACAGAGCTCTGAACCTGATGTCAGTAGGACCTGAGTTCATATTTTACCTCATACATTATTTGGCTTCAGTTTCCTCAACTGAAAAATGGGGGAAATAACAGAGCTTTCTTAACAGAATTGTTGTGATAAATGTTTATTCCATTGCCCCATTTCTGCTTCTTAATGTGTTTGACTTAATGGAGAGGGAGTTCCTTAAAGATCCCAGACAATCTGGCTCCAATTTACGGCAAAGCGTTCTTCCTAAGTTAGGGAGTATCTATTTTGCAGCGGAAGGCTTTCCCCTTTACATTTCAATGTCTTTCATTCCCTGAAGACCTTCTGTTTTTCTTGTTCTTCTTGGGCATCCCCTCTTAAAATCCATTTTAAAAAATTCATTTTCATTATTATGAACTTACCTAGCATAATTGTTTTCTTATATAAAGATGCCTGGTAAAAAGAAAAGACTTGTATATAACTGCAAGCCTCTATTATGTACACCCGATTTTTTAAAAGTAAATAACAAATTCAAGATGATACTACTGAAATTATGCTGCTTATGGTGCAATAATAACAAATTATTTTCATATACAATAATTCGTTGAACTATTCTCCACTTGGTGAGGATCCACTTTGTTTCCAGTTCTTCACTATAGAAAAAGTACTTCTATAAATATTTTTGTGCATACTGTTCCTTTCTTTCTTTCTCTGATCTCTTTGAGTGAAAGATAGCTACCTTAGTTCCAAATTTATTTTCCAGAATGGTTGGATGGATCAATTAACAGCTAAACCAGTAACGTGTTAGTGTCCCAGTCTTTCAAAGCTCCTCCAAAGACTGTCATTTTCCTTTCTTTTGTCATCATTGCCAATTTGATGGCTGTGAGGTGGAAACTCAGTTGTTTTAATTTGTTTTTCGCTTACTATTACAAATTTGGAGCATTTTAAAAATATAGTTAGATAGCTTTCTTTATCTTTTTTTCAGAATTCCCTTTTTATATCATTTAACCGTTTGTCTCTTAAGGAATAGCTCTTGTTCTTATAGATTTCTAACAATTCCTTACATATCTTGAATACGAGTTCTTCATCTCAGAAATTTGCTGTAAAGATATTTTCCTGGTTAATTATTTCTATTCTTATTTTAACTGCTTTAATTTTATTTGTGCAAAAACTTTCCAATTTTTTGTAATCAAAATTATCTATTTTATTTCCTATGATACACTCTATCCTGTGTTTGGTCAAAAGGATACCTATATCCAAAGTTGGAAAAGGTGTCTAAACAAGTAAATTAATTTAGATAGTATTGACAATTTTACCATACAGGCATGGCCCAGTGTTGTAGCCATCATACTAATATCTCTCCCGCATGCTTCTTTTTATTTCTATAAAGAATGTCCCATAATCATATTTATATAATTCCTGTGAGTGTCTAGCTAGGTGGAGTCCCAGATATTTTATGTTCTGTAGTTATTTTTAAATGAATTTCTTTTCTCTTCCTGCTGGATCTTAGTAATAGAAATTTGGTCATTTTTGTAGGTTTATTTTATTTCCTCCTACTTTAATGATGTTATTAATTTTCAATTCCAAATTCTCTACACAAATTATCATGGAAGGGGTAGAATTACAGTTTTGGTGAGGTTTTTATGCCCATGCTTATTCTCCCAAATTCTTTTCCTTTTCTTAGTGCTATCACTACAATTTCTAGAATAATATCAAATAATAATGGAGACAAAAAGCACCCTTGCTTTACCCCTAATCTTTTTTGGCAAGGCCCCTACCATAGTGTATCTCCATTACATGATGCTAGTTATTGGTTTTTGATAGAAATTGTTTGCCATGTTAATGAAGACTCCATTTATTCCTAAGTTTTTTTCATATTTTTAATATGGATGGGTGTTATATTTCGTCAGAAGATTTTTTTGCATCTGTAATATAATCAGATGGTTTTCATTGGTTTTGTTATTATTATGGTCTATTTTGTTTATAGTTTTGCTTATATTGAACCAGTATTGCATTCCTACCATAACTCCGACCTTGTACTTCTGTATAACCTTCTAAATCGGCTATTATCGTTTATTTATTAAAGTTATATTTTTTATTTTGCATCCACATTCAGTAAAATATAGTTTCCTTTCTCTACTTTACCCCTCTCCATAGTTTAAGGATCTGGATCATATTTATCTGATATTCCTTTTAGCCCCTTTCATTCCTTAAAGAGATTATGCAGTATCATATGCAATTGTTCTTTGAATATTTGATAGAATTCATTTGTAAATCCATCTTTTCCTGTATGTCTTCCTTTCCCTTTTTGGGCTTATTCTAATTATTTTTCAGACACTGAGTTATTTAAATTCTCCTTTTCTTGTTCTGTTAATCTGAACATTGTAGATTTTTGTGACTATTCATCTGCTGCCATTATCAGTTTTGTGGGTATGTGATTATATTAAACATTTTAAAATAAATCTCTTTATGTCTTCATCATTTGTTGTAAATTCTATTCATATTTTATTATGATAATTTGGATTCCTCCCTTTTTGCCAAATCAAACCATGGTTTATCTGGTTTATTTTTAATGTCTTCTTTTTATTTATCACTTCAAAAGTTTTTTATTTTCAATTTTATTTATCCCCTCTTTGGTTTTCAGACTTTTTGTATTTATTTTTGTATTTATTTGGTTTTCTCTTACTTGTTGCTTTTCTACATTTTTAGTTGTATGCCCAGCTTGTTGATCATGTCTTTCTTTTCTTTTGATTAAGTTAAAATGTTTCCTAAGGAAAAGACGCTTCTGCTATATCCCAAAAATTAATATGCTGCCTTATTATTGTCATTTCTTTAATGAAATTCTTTATTTTTCTATGATTTATTCTTTTTTACTAATACATTCCTGAAGTTTAAATTATTTTGTCTTTTAAGTTTTGATCCTTTCATATATACCTTTTACTGATTATGATTTTTTATAGCATAAATCAAATGTTCAATATTTTTGCTTTTCTGCATCAGTTTATGAGTTTTTATGGCATAGGGCATGCATGGTCAATTTTTGTAAAAGTGTCATATCTAGCTAAGTAATATGTACGTTCCTTTTTATTCTCATTCAGTAATAATTATATAACTATCATATATGAGTTTTCTAAATCTTCAGATCCTTAACTTCTTTCTTTTTTATTTGCTATAATCATCTAGGTTTAAAAGATGGCACATCAAATTCCCCAGCTATAATAATATTGCTATCAATTCCTCCCCATAATTCACTTAATTGTTCTTTTAAAGACTTAAATGCTGTGCCATTCTGTACATATATGTTAAGTATTGATATTATTTCATTATTTTTCATTCCTTTAAGCATACTGCACTTTCATATTTTTACTTTTGCCTTGACTGGAATCATGACCGCTATCCCCAGTTTTAAAAATTCACTTTAAGCATAATAAATTTTATTTTGGCTCTTCATTTTAATTCTACATAAATATTTATGTTTCAAGCTTATTTCTTACAATCAACATGTTGTATTCTGAATTCTATACCACTCTGCCACCATCTTGTTTCATAGATAAGTTTATCATATTCATATTCATAGCTATAAGTATTGATTATATATTTCCCTCCACCCTATCCTCATGCTTCTCTTTCTTTTTCTCCTTTCTTGCCTCTTTGCAAAGAATAAAGAGATGGAGAAAGAGAAGGAATCTGATGAACACTAATAATCCATTATTGAAGAAGTCTGTTCCTATTCTTCTACATCTCCTGTCCACATGAAACTTAAATTCTAGTTTCTGATTCTTATAGTGTCTTTCTTTTTAATCCTTCCTTTATTATCTGCCCTCCAAGATGATGTTTGTTTTGCTTGTCACTATTTCCTCCTCAACTCTATTTTCCCTCTTATGTTTTCCTTTCTCTTCTCCTTCTCTCTGTATGTTTTCCTATTTAGTTTAATGTATTTCTACAAACTCAAATATATATGTATATATATATATGTATATATATATATACTTCATAAAGTGGTTGCCTCCCCCTATCCATTCCTACATTTTTATACCCTCTGCTTACATTCCCCAATTTTGCAAAACATTAACTTTCCCTTCCTTCTTCTTCTTTACTTTTTTAGTGTATTCCTTTTCTCTTCTCTTTTCTTTCCTCTGAAAACTCACAAAACAGAACATAACAAGACCCATATCCTATGTGTTTGTTATGTGTATTATACAACTCCCTCAACGACTCTTGAAGGCACTAAGATTCTGACAATATATTAGTCTCTTTACCCCCCATTAAAATATAAACATTTTATCATTGTTCAGCATCTTCTAATTGCTCAAGTGTATTTACCTTTCTAGTTTCTACTGACTTTGGTGGTTTCATTTCAAAATTTTTTCGCTAAATTGAATGTTTGGTCTAGGCCCAGTCTGTGGCTTCTGGCTCAGTTTTCTGTTGGTCCACTATGAGTGCTGTCCTTGAACCATCTCTCTCTCCTTCTCCTTGAAATACCCACTGTTGGGAATTGGTTCCTTCTCCTACTGTAGCCTTATCAGGTGCCATTTGGATATTGAACTCTACATTTGTCTCAAGCCTCCTTTAAGGCCCCTTGGTGTGGGTGACTGGGTACTTAGTTTTCCTCTGTAACTGCCAGGGCTCTTAGTAGTGCATAAGTGGGGACAGACCCTATCTTCCTTTTCTGTTCTAACAGCTTAGGGCTACTTCCATTGTCAGAGCTTCTGGCAGCTTGCAACTCTCCTGACCATTCTGCATTCAAAACTCTTACTGGCTTCAGAGATATTAGCCAAAGCTTAGATGGAATTGGAAGGCACGCTGTTCTCCCAGAGCTTCTCTCACGAGACTAATCTCCAGTCTCTGCTGCCTTCTGGTTGTCTCTTTGTGCAGTTTTGGACTGAATGGGGGACTGTATTTGTGTATCCCTTTAGTTTTATTTATCGTTTTTTTGGTCTGGAATCCACGTCAGATATTTTGTGGGCTGTTTGGGAGAAGGGCTAGACTCCTGTCCAACTTGTCACATCACCATCTTAATCAGAAGCCTCTCCCACCTACCTTTTCATATTCATCTCATGGTATCCCTGCTTCAGTAGGTTATTTTCTGGGTTGTTAGAAGACTTCAAAATACTTCACCCCTGTCTGGATAAAGGAGAAGCAACACACTATTTGGCTTCTTTCAAGAGCCTTTTCAACATCCTGCTCCTTAAGAATATTTGTAGAACAATAAAAGGAGCAGTACAACTGGATACAGGGCTCTTAAAACACCTCATTATCTCTTTAAATGTGCAGAATGCCTTTCACATAGGAGGCATTTAACAGTGACTAGCTACAGTGGAGAAGCTAGGGAAGCACAAAAGAAAAAAGAAATTTACATGATAATTTTGTTGCATGTTTCAAAGGAATATCAAGTTGTGTATAGTAGAATTGCATCTTCGTGTGCAATCAACTTTTTTTTATTGTACTATGTTACTGAAATGCTTGTTTTATTTCATAAATTAAAAATGAAATAAAATTTTTAAAAATTGTGCATGTAGACACATGAACACATTTCTTGAATTGGTTTGGAAGGAACTGTATGAGACACTGGGGATATGAGTGGGGAAGGGGGAATGAAATAGTTCAAACCCTTAAATAATTTATATTTTACTTGAGTGTACTACTGTTTCTTCATCTATAAAATGGGGGATTAGGATTGGAAAACTCCCAACATTGCTTTGTATCTCTGATTCTATGAATTTAGCCTTAATACTGATGGTCAATCTAATCCCATGATATATATATATACAGGGAAAATGATATGCAGAGCTATTTTTGTGACTTTTTAGAGGTCCTCACAGTTCATCAATGACAAAGTCAAGAAGAAAATACAGTTCTCCTTCTCACCCCTGTTTAATGGATCACACATCTTGAAGTTCATGAAACATACTGGAAGAAATGCCATGGTAACATGCCATTGTGCTTTCTCCACCAAGGAGTGGAACAGAGGCAATGAGAATCTCACATGAAAATTGTACCAGTAAAGTTATTTACATGTTGGGATCATTATCCAAGAACTATTTTTGGGTCAAAGTGACATACATCTATCCATCTTCTATTCAGAAATATGTTTCTCTGGGGGACAAAAAACCACACCCAGCTGTTATTTATGGGAGCTGTTAGGAACAGAACCATGAATAAATGTGCACACATCAAGGATGACTATTTTCATATGGTGTCAGAAAATATTTCATTGTAGTGGCTTCTTTTGAATGGAGGCCAAAGCCAGAGCTGGAATTGGAAAGAGAATTTTTTTTAACAGGGAAGTGTCTTGAAAACAGATTCATGTCTATATTTCTATGAAGCAGATTTACACATATTTCTCCCTAACTAAAACCATAATTAGCTACAGAAATCTAAAAGGTTCTCCAAGCAATGGAAATGACATTGTGGAAACTTCAAAAGACTATTAGTTACATGGTTTACTGAAAACCTAACATCTTATTCATCTGATATTTTCACCATTTCTACTTTTATTATTTAGGTCCCTGGGAAAAACCAAAGACCAGAAATATTAAGGCTAAACAAAATAGAATCATAATGGGGAGGACCTTGAAGACTGTCTCTAGTATCTCTAGAAGGTTATCTCTAGTACATATGAGGAAACAGCAGAGAAAAAAGTTGAAACAAAATGTAAACTTGTTGAGAGCTTGGATCATTTCATCTGTTCTTTGGTATCTCCAGTGTTTAGCTCAGTGTCTTCCAGTCCAATGTATTTATTAAGGTCTTTCCATGTGAAAAGCAGTATTCAGTGATAGGTATATAAATACAAGATGAAAAACAATCCCCATCCTCAAGAAGCTTGGATTCAATAGCCTTAAATATAGTGTTTGTTGAACTGGATTGATTTGTTCAGGTTCACACAGGTAGAAAGTGGAGGACGCAGGATCTGACTGAAGATTCTATAATGTCAGTTCCAACACTTTCTAGTAAAATTCTTTTCAGTGATTTAAGCTCATGAACCACAGCAGTCCCTAAATAAAATTAAGATCTGGCATAACAAAAATAAGATATAAAGTAGGGGAGTTGAGACAATCTTAAAAGGAGCTCAAAAATGATTCTAATAATAAAGTAAATATGGAAAGCATGAAAGTCATGCAACTTAAGACATTCCCAATGTAGTAAATGAATATAATCATTTGAAAAATATTTGCCAATTTTAATAATGATAATTATATTATAATTTATAAATTATGTACATATGTAATATATAATATACTATATTATATATAATGTATATATTTATATAATATATGTTATATTATATATAATTTATAAATTATAATTTAATAATAATAAAATAGGACTATAATGTCATAGTGTTGTTCACTTACAGCTCTTCTACCTTTATTAAGCAATGAATGGAGAATGATTCCCAGTGTCCAATAAAGCCCAGTAATACAACTTAAAATAAAACAGTTGTGTGACATTATCACTACGAAGAGAAAATATAGTCATGTCACCTAAAATTTTCCCCTACTTTTAAGTCTCAAAAGAAGTAAAAGAAAGATTTTTTTTCTCTAACTCATTCATTTAAATATTCTCTTCATATGGCACTTATGAATATAACCTCAATAACCAAATCACTCTGCTCAGAAGCTTTTTTTGCTCTTTAAATAGAGACTCATGATCATAGTTTTCAACTTCAGCTATCCCTGAGAATTCCTGGAATAAGATGACTGGATGACTAGGAGTATGTTATGATCAGGGCTGGACAAGAGATCTGAATACTGCCAAGGTAAGATTGGCTTTGTAGTTTATATTGGCTTAAGTAAAATTCATTGTCCATATTCTATGATCACTTAGATTTCATTCACAATAATATGATGCACTTGGAATTGGGACAACTTAGTCCCCTACAAAAATCATTTTCTATTCAGAAACCACCTTGGCAACTGTTGACAATCCATGAGAGCCCAAAACAAGACACTCCAGACTTGAGAGAGCAAGGTAGGAAGAAACAATGATGGAAAAGTAAGGGGTTCAGGGGTTCAGGGCCAATCCATTGAGAGGCACTCTGTATGTTCTGTGATGCATGAGCTAATCAGAAAGAATTTCACAACCAGGGGTGTGCTGGAGCCAGTTTAAACTGGGTATCAAGAGGCAATTATTAAATTTAAATTAATTTAATTAAATTAAACTGACAAGGAGTGCAAACCAGAGCTTGATTTATTGCTTTGTTGATTGTCTGGGCTTAAGCGGTAGAAAAAAATGTCAATAAGGCAAATTAAACTTAATAGTGTTCTGTGTATACTTTTTCCCCAAAGAGTCAGTAGTGAAACATTTACCACCATACCCCAACGTATTTGGTGTTATCAAGTTGACAATTATATTATCTCTCAGGTTCTCTCTGTGTGTTTAGTCAGACTGGCCTTCTATCTCTTCTCCACACATCCATGTTCCTACACGTGCTCCTTTGCACACAGGGTCCCCAAGTCTGAAATGAACTCTTCTTTCTAAGTACATCTCAGATTCTACTTCCTGTAAGAGGTCTTTGTTTATACTTCCTAGCTAGGTTTAGCACTCACTGTCTTTAAATGAATTTGTATTACTTTCTGTAAACTTTTTATTTACATATTTGTGTATATGTCTTGTTCCTCCAATAAAATGTAAACTCCTTGAGGATGTTTGGTTTCTGTGTTTGTATCTCTACTGCCCAGCACTATGATTGTCAAAATGAATTGAATTTCGTCAGGATCCTGAATGTGTCTAGTATCCATGGAGATCCACTGATTCCCAACAGGAAGCTCTTATGAAGCAAAAGCCCTAGAAAGTTTCCTGCAACAAGTAGTACAGTTCCATAAAACCCTGATGGTCCAAAATGTTCTTCACCACCTTCAGTACCCAAACTTTCTCTAAAAGCACCCCAACATCTTGGAAGCGTTTTGAGAGGCTACCCCTGGGACCAACTGGAACAAACCAATTGGTCCTCCAGGGTTGCTGTCTTGGACTTCTTAATCTACTTAGTTCTGAAGATAAAAGATAAAAGTGCGATTCAACCAATTATCCATTTAGAGCTGTAAGGAACCTCATAGGACAGATAATCCAATGCCCTCATTTTACAGATAAGGAACCCGAAACCTAGAGATTAAATGGCTTGCCCAAGGTCAGAATTCAAATCCAGGTCCCCAGACTATAAATTCAGAATTCTTTCCACTGTACTCAAAATGAAATGTTTGGGGTTTTTTTGGATTAAATAATTTTTAATTTACTGAGCCAGGCAATGAACATTTCCTGAAATCAATAGATAAAATGCTATTTCAAGCACTTATTTCTTTTGGCTCCTTTTTCTTTTAGATTAGTGAAAAATCACAGTTTTGATGAACAACACAACCACTTAAGAAGGAATTTTAAAACTGGGATGGGGGGGAGGAAGGAGGCAAGGAGAGAAAACATAAAGGAGTCTGAAAGACTTGAAAGTGAACAAATTTGGAGGTTAAAACCTCATAGGAAGTGTGAGCAATCATTATACTTAGTATCTTTTCATCTTCAAAGTCCTCTACAAGCTCAAAGAAATAAATCTCCTCAACAATGCTCTAATAATACCATCTGGCAGTAACAGCATACCTTTCATTCATGGATCTCAAAGCATTTTATAAACACTAATTAATCTTTACAACTCTCCTCAAAGGAAAGAGGGTACCCATTTTAGAGAGGTGTGAAGTGAAAAGACAGACCACACAGAAAACTGGCAGCCCAAACAGGTTGAGACTGTGGTTCAAGGGTATTATTCTTAGGTTCAAATTCTTAAGTTAGCCATTTATACCATAAGGTATACAAATATTTGCAGATGGAGAAATAGAGAGCTAAAGAACTCTGGGAGTCACAGAGACTCACATTTTGAACACAGGAACTAAAACCTATTAGATCTCATATGTCATACAAGGTCTAGGTTTAAACTTCATCCCTACCCCCATTCGCTATTATCACAAAGCAAAGGATGGTCAGGTGAAATAAAGCACGGCAAATTAGACTACAGTGGTGTTAGGGAATCAATTTCAGAGCTATGAAATAAGTGGAGTTTGTATTCAGGGGTCCTTTATAAATGTAAACCTTCTGAGTACCAAGTGTTTTCCAGGATGTTGCTGGACAGTTCCTTCCAGCCTAGGGTGAAATGAGAATTACCGGCAAGGAGCTGGAGCTAGAAACCCTTCATATATGGTAAGGAGAGTCAACGTCTACAGTGACAGATTTGCTAAGGAGGGAACTATAAGGCCAAGGGGTAATTATCAACAGGTAGTCCAAATAGGCAAGGGTCAGAGTTGGCGGGCGTGGGTGTGCATAAGTTGAAGAAATAAGTCACAATCTGAAAGGATGAGGGTCCAAACAAAATTAGTAGGTGTCTTTACTGTCGTAAGGAATCACACATAGTATCAGATGTTGTCATTGTCATTTGTCCTTTGTTCTTGAAGGGAGGGGATGTCGTGACTTGCAGTGAATTAGATTTAAGTGAGGGAGGGATGTGCAAAGTCACCAGCCTCACTTTCTCCTTTGGAGTCATCTGGGTCAACAATGGCTATAAGCTTTTCTAAAAGTTTATTTTTTCCTTATTTCTAAAATTCTACACGCTAGGCTCAAGAATCATGCCACCACTATTTTAAGACACACAAACCCTTTATTTTATGCCCAAGATTCAGCTATTTAAAGCTCCCTCTACAGAAAATAGCTAAATTAATGAGTTAACACATATCCCTGTCAGAAACATAACTAGAGTGGAGATGACTAGGACTTTGGCCTGTGGAGTCAAATTTAGAGGGTACTGACGTGACTTGAAGTCCTTCAGAGCTTAACACCTATTTATCAAGACTAATTAGTTAAGATAGAAAGTTACCAAATGAAAATTCACAAAGAATTCCTTCCTGCCTATTCTGTTCCTCTCCATCAACTGAGGGTCATTCCCTATCTTGAATGGGATTTTTGGTACTTCTAGCACAAAAATTCCTAGTTATGTCTCTGACCCCCATTTTGGTGGCCAACCTCTCTGAATTTTATCCATTCTTTCTCTCTTTCTCCAAATCAATACTTAACTATACCCAATTTCCTCAGGGTCTTGCTAGGAGTTAATCTGACAAGTTAACTTCTGATTAGATGTTATTGGATCTTAATGACTTGATGTACTTACATTTATTTGTATTGTAATTATTATTTAAAATCTTGATATGAAATAGTGATGAATGTGGGTATTTTCAATGTTTATAGTCATTTTAGAAATAAGAAAGCAAGGACCAAAAAGATTAAGAGACTTTCCCATGGTCACACAGGTAGGAAGCAAAAGTGTTGATCCAGATCTCCTAACGTCTAGCACAGGACTTTCCATGAATTTAAGTATTTTCTAAGCTTCTATCATGAGCCCATTTCCTTGACAAAGGATGATGTTATTTGTCCTTCATTTTGAAGAGGACCGATGACATCATAGATGATGTCTTGACTTGCTCATGAATCAGATGTAAGTGAGGCAAAGTTGCACAAAGTGTTCAACCTCACTCTCTCTCCCAGAGTTATCAAAGTGCAGTAGCAGGACAAAAGTGAAGATGATTTTCTCAGCTGCCCATTCTATCAGTGGAATCAGGAGATAGTACACAGTCTGTGCCTTCTTCACACTTAGGGTTTAATGCAAGAAACATACACGTGAAATATTTAAATGACAAGTTCTGGATTTCTTATTTAGTATCTCTGTGACCTTGGCAAGACATTTCATCTCTTTGGGACTTGGTTTCCTCATACCCAAAATGAGAGAGTAAGGCTTACTGATCACTAAGGTACCTTCCCAGTAAACAAGTCAACAAGCATTTATTAAGTACCTACTATGTGCAAGGCACTCTGCTAAGTACTGGAAATAAAAAGAAAGACAGTTGTTGACTTCAGGAAACTCAATTTAATTGGGGAGACAACATGCAAATAAATATGTTGACACAAGATACACACAGTACAAATTGGAAAAAATCAACAGAGGGAAGGAAAGCTGTAGAATTAAGTGAGAAAGCCTTCTTGTGAAACATGGGATTTTATCTGGGACTTGAAGGAACTAAAAAATGGAAACAAAGAGGGAGAGAATTCCAGGCATAGGGACAACCAGGGAAAATGCATGGAGTTGGGAAATGCAATGTCTTGTTCAGGGAACATTGAGGAAGCCATTGCACTGGATCACAGAGTATATTGGAAGGGATTTAGGTATAAGAAGACTTGAAAGGTAGGAAGCAACCTGGTTATGAATGGTTTAAACAGTCAAACAGAAGATTTTTACTTGATTGTGGAGGTACTAGGGAGATAGTGGAGATTACTGAAGAGGAGTGTGACATAGTCAACCTTGCACTTTAGGAAGTTCAATTGACAGTGGATTGGAGGATGGACTAGAGTAGAGAGAGACTTGAGGAAAAAAGACCAATAAAAAAGGTATTACAATAGTCAAACTGTAAGGTAGTGAGGGCTATAATAGGGTGGTGGCAGTGTCAGACAAAAATCATTAGGCATATTCAAGAGATGTTATGAAGACAGAACCAAAAGGTGTGGGCAACAGGTTGGATAGTGGTGTGGAGATGGGAGGAGAGTTAAGAGGTGAGGATAACACCTAAGCTGTGAGCCTGAATGACTAGGGGAATAGAAATATCCTCCACAGCAATAAGAAAGTTAAGAAAAGAGGAGGGCTTAGGGCAAAAGATGAGTTCAGTTTTTGGACTTGTTGAGTTAAAGATGTCTATGAGACTGGATAGTTCAAAGTGTCCAACAGGCAGTTAGAGATACGAGATTGGAAATTAAGAAGGAGGTTGGATCTGAATAGGTAGATCTAAGAATCATTAGCATAGGATCACTGAATCCACCAAGAGAAATAATATAGAGGTTCTGATATTCTGTAATTCTTTAGTGGAGTCACTGAAATAAGAGGAAAAAGCAGCAGGGTTTTGAGGGGATCACAGAATCATAGAATTTAAGAATTGGAAGGGACTTCAGTCATCTAGTGCCCGTGTATAAAGGAATCCCCATTATAACATACCAATCACTGAATGGAGACATCCAGCAAGGAGAAACCCCTCACCTCTTGAGGTAGTTTATTCTACTTTTGGGCAATTCTAATTGTTAGGAGGGGCAGGTAAGTGGTATCATAGTGCATAGAGCACCAGGCCTGGAATCTGGAAGACTTATCTTCATGAGTTTAAATCTGGCCTCAGACACTTACTAGCTGGATGACTCTGGGCAAGTCACTTCACCCTGTTTGCCCCAGTTTCCTCATCTGTAAAATGAGCTGAAGAAAGAAATGGCAAACCACCACAGTAACTCTGCCAAGAAAACCCCAAATGGAATTATAAAGAGTCAGACACAACTATAAATATCAACAACCAATTGTTAAGAAATTTTTCCTGATGTTTTGCCTAAATGTGTCTCTTTACAACTTAACACCATGCCTCATGATTCAACCCTCTGGATCTAAACAGAAAAAGCTTAATTCTTCCTTCATGCAACAGCCTTTCAAACACTTGAACCCAACTACCACATCTCCCTCAAAGCATCCCTTCTCAAGGCAAACTGACCCAGTTCTTTCAAATGATACTCATATGACATGGACTCAAGGTCCTTCATCATTCTGGTTGTTCTCCTCTGAACATTCTACAGCTTACAAATGTCCTTCTTAAATGGTGGAACTCAAAACTAAATACAATATTCTGAATGATGACTGACTAACAATTATTGTTGTTCAGTCATGTCCAACTCTTCATGGTCCCATTTGGGGTTTTCTTGGCAAAGATACCAGAGTGGTTTGCCATTTCCTTTTCCAGATCTTTTTACAAATAAGAAAACTGAGACAAACAGGGTGACTTGTCCAGGGTCACATAGGCAGGAAATGTAAGAATTCAGATTTGAACTCAGGTCTTCCTGATTCCAGGCCAGGCACTTTATCCACCTAGGGGCCTGTGGTGACTGACTACAACCTTCATATTCTTGAAACATATGATTCTCTTAATGCAGCCCAAAGTTGCATTAGTGGGTTTTGGTTTTGTTTTTGATCTACTATATTATACTGCTGACTAATGTTGAGTTTGTGAAGTCCACTAAAACTCCCAGCTCTTTCCAGAACAAGTGCTAGCTCAGCTTCCCCTGTGTTGTGCTTATAAAGTGGTTGGGATTTTCTCTATAATAGCAAACATGGATTTAGCATTTACAATCTGTTGGGCACTACACTTAGTGCTTTACAATTATTATCTCATTTAATCCTCACAACAACTCTGAGAGGTAAATATTCTAACTACCTACCCCCTTTATACAGATAAGGAAACTGAGGCAAACAGGAGTTTGCCCAAGATCACACAGGCAATAAGTGCCTGAGGCTGGATTTGAACATAGTCTTCTAGACTCCCAGCCCAGCCCTCTAACAAGTGTAATATTTGACATTTATGCCTATTGAGTTTCATTGTATTATACTCTGCCCAGTGTATACTCTAGCCCAGGGTCTTTACCTGCGGTCTTGAGGCCACATGTGACCCTCTAGGTCCTCCTGATTTGTTCTATGAAGTTTAGATTCAGTCAAAGGGTCATGCTTGAGGACCTAGAGGAGCACATGTGGCCTTGAGGCCACAGGTTCCCTACCCCTACTCTAGCCTATCAAGGGATCCTTTCGTTTGCTGACTCTCATCCAGTGGGTGAGCTATCCCTCCCAGCTTCAGATCAATTGTCAATTGTATGAGTATGCTTTTATCCAGATTAGCAACAAAAAATTTGAGTAGCACAGAGAAAAATACAGAACCCTAGGGGTTCCACTGGAGACCTCCTGCCATATTGACATAGAACCATTAACAACCATTATTTGTATCCAGCCATCCAAACAGTTCTGAACCCATCTGGTTGTATTATCATTAAATCCATGTCTCTCCATGTTCTACACAAGTACAGTATGAGGGAGGTATATAGGTATCTAGGTAGGTAGACAGGTAGGTAGGTGGTGCAGTGAATAAAATGGTAGGCCTAGCATCAGAATGAGCTAAATTCAAATCTGGTTTCAGACACTTACTAGCTGTGTTATTCTGGGTAAGTCATTTAACCACTATTTGCCTCAATTTCCTCATCTCTAAAATGGAGATAATAATAGCACCTGCTTCTCAGAATTGTTGTTAGGATCAAATGACTTGATAACTATAAAGTGCCTAATATAATGCCTGGCCCATAGAAGGCACTCTTATGTTGTTACTGTTGAGGCAATTTCAGTCACGCTCAACTCTCCATAACCCCATTTGGGGTTTTCTTGGCAAAGATACTGGATTTTTTGCAATGACCTTCTCCAGCTCATTTTACAGATGAGGAAACTGAGGCAAACAGGGGTAAGTGACTTGCCCAGGATCACACAGCTGTCTAATGCCAGATTTGAACTCAAAAAGATGAGTCTTCTTGACTTTAGGCCTGGCATTTTATTTACTGTGCCAATATTATCATCATTATTATTATTACTTTATAAAAAGCTTTACTAAAATCTTGGTACACTGTAGCCACAGTATTTCCCTAATCTACTTGTTTAGGAATCCTGTTAAAAAAGGAAATGAGGTTAGTCTGGCATGACCTTCGTGACTTCATGAAGCTATTTCTGGCTCTTTGAAATCACTGCTTTCCTTTCTCAATGTTCTCCCACCATGCCTTTAATGATCAGCTCTAGAATTTTTAGGAATTGAAATTAAGCTCAGTGCCTTATAGTCTGAAGACTCTGTTTTGTTTCCTCTTTTTGTAAAATTGGGACATTTGCCCTTTTCCAATCCTGTTTCCCATGATCTTTCAAATACCTCTGACAGTGGCTTGGTAGTCAACATCTACCCATTCTTTTAGGACCTGAGGGCATAATTCATCTGGATCAGTGACATGAATTCATCAAAGGACTTATCTGGTCTCTCACCATCTCCTTATTATCTTGGGTGTTAATTCCCTGTGAGTCATTTTTGATGTCTCATTTCCAGTATAAAAGTCATTCTGTTTAACGGAGAAAACATTAAAAAACATATAAACATAAAAAACTGAGACATTGTTTTCTTCCTAACAGTTATCACTGTCCCATGGATCTCAAGCAAAGGTCCTCTCCCTTCTTTGGTCCTTTTTCCCTTAGTGTAGATATTGAAAGAAACTCTGTTGTCCTTAGCTCCCATTTCTAATCTCAGCCTCATTCTTTACATTCCTGACGCTACATTTATAGGACTGCGCCAGCAACTAGTTCCTCTTGGTTAGTGAGAATCTTATACAGAATTTCATTTCTCTTTGTTGGTTCTTCCATTTTTGGGAGGATGAAATCATCACTGTTGTTATTCAATCTTATCCAACTCTTCATGACTCCATATGAACTTTTCTTGTCAAAGATACTGGAGTGATTTGCCATTTTTTTCTCCATCTCATTTTACAGATAAGGCAACTGAGGCAAATAGGTTAACTGACTTGCCCAGAGTCACACAGCTCATAAATGATGAAGGCCAGATTTGAACTCAAGAAGATGGCTCTTGCTATCTCCAGGTCCAGCACTCTATCTACAATGCCACCTAACTGCCTGAAATTATCACTAAGACAAATCAAAAAGTTATTAGCTGCTCTAATTTGGGCAGAGAATGTCAGCAGATGCCTGTATAATTAAAGTAAGTCCCCCATGACTATCATATTATGTCTTTGTGCCAGCCGTGTTCTATGTTCCTCAAACTCTTTATTCTTTTCTATTCAGGAGGTATGTAGTATGCTCCAATGACAAAATTATTTCTGCTTCCCTCTCCTTATTATGCTTCTCCACACCCCCTATTTCTAGATTTACTTACATCAAAATAGCTTCTTAGTATTCAATGCTACCTTAATACCACCGTTCTAACTGTTCTATTTATTGGTATACCCATCCAGAGCTACAGGAAAATCATGGGCTTTATCCCACCCCATCTCTCACCTGATAATTTTTGGGAGGATGTTATCATTCCTGGGAATATTAATCTTTTGGCTGAACCCAGTCTAGATTGGATCAGGAAGAGAGTAGGGACCAGGAGACCAATTAGGAGACTATTAAAATGGTCTCAGCATGCAACAAAAGTGGCATCAGTGAGAATGGAAAGGATGGATGAAAGATTTTAAAGGAAAAACTTAAAAGACTTAACATTTCATTGGAGGAAAAATAATATAGCAAATGGATAGAGGGCCAGACCTGGAGTCTTGAAATCCTGGGTTCAAGTTCTATCTAAAAACTAAATCTGTGACCATGGGAAAATTTAAGTTATAAATTAGGTTGTAAAAATTATGTTACTGAGAGGTTATATCCTCTCAGTGCTCCGAGGTAACTCTAAAAGACTATGAGGTGTAGACAGGTGGCCAACTACTGGTGGATGAAGTTTTCAAAACAGGAGTTTACCACATGGATGAAATCAAAGATCAAAACCTCCCACATTCTTTAAACAAACAAATAAAAAACCTTAGAGGAGCTTCACAGAATTTGAAGCTAGAAGGGACCTCCCAGGTCAACAAGTTCAATGCATTCACTTTATTGACATGGAAAATGCCAAGTCACTTGCTTGAGATCACAGAGCCAGTAGTTACCACAGGAGACCCAATATTCAAACTTGGGTCTTCTGACGCTAAATCCAGCTTTCAAACCTTATTTACTGTGAAGAGTTGAGCATGACTGACTCAGAAAATGGAAGATTGCTGATGGAAAGAGGAAAGGCAGTACAATGCAGAGCAGTCTTTTGTTCCCCAAACTATATTCCATGGTATCTGGATAGACTACAATGTAAATAGAAATCCACAAAGTAAATAAATAAAAAACCACCAATGCTAGCAACATTTTTCCTTCTAAAATACTAAACATGAAATTATGTGCCTATCAAAAGCACTTGTGTACAGCCATTTTTCTTATGAAAATAAACTTAGTTTTCTCTTATTTTTGCTCTGAATATTTTCCAAATCTTCTTTATTGAGGGAAGAAGGGGAGATTCTATATCCTAAGCTCTTCTCCCCTTTCCACATTTCAGCAATTAAGGGTCTTTCTTGGAAATAATATGGGAAATACTAGTTAAGAATGTTTGTTTTGGAGACTGAGGACCCAGATGCGAGTTCTGGCTTTAATCACACATTCACTAGCTTACCTGTCAAGTCATTTAGTCTCTTTAGGTCTCAGAAGAAAAAAAAAAATAAGTGGATTGATTGATAACCTACTCCCTTTCCCAAGGGGATGAGATGGCTTTCTAAGTTCTTCACCTTTGTTAAGCTTTTCTTATTTTATACCTAAGACCTGCTCTTCTACTCTGAAATTTAGGAGTAAATTTCCATTGAACCAAAGAGATTGAACCAAAAATTGCCCATTTTTCTGGTAAGACTATTAAGTTTATTAGACTGAGTGCTTAGAGAATCAAAACCCCAGCAGGTAGTCTAGTTCATTATCAAGACTACAGACTCCTTTTTATCACTCACTCCTTAGAGGAAAAATTTCTATTAGTCTAGGGATAAGCTAAGGTCATCCCCTTCCATAAAGAAGCTGACTTCAAAACTGTCTCAGTCAATACTGTTTCTAAGAAAGGACAGTACATATTGCCTGCCTCCCTCAGAAGCTCCCAAGCCACAGGTCAAGGCAAGGGAGAACCTCCATTCTCCAGTGAAGGCAAATGAGTGTGGAAAGAGAAACAGAATCTCTAGGCCAGGAGTTCTGAGCCTTTTTCTGGATCACAGACCCCTCTTAGTAATCTGGTAAATTAGCCTATGGATTTCTCAAAATAAAGTTTTTAAATGCATGAAATAAAATACAAAGAATTACAAAATATTTTCGGAAAAAGAAAACAAATACTCAGACTGCAGGGTAAGAACCCCTACTCTTGGATCCTATTCCCTTCCCAGGGGCAAAAGTAAAGACAAAGTAAAGCTGCCAGAACCCAGCTACCTATAGATATTGTCAGGCTTCTTGACTGTCCTTGAACGAGGCCACACATAAGTTTCCATTAGATATGACTTCTCAAAGGAGAAGGGGATTAGGGAACAATAACATCATTCCTACAGTGCTTTAAGGAATACAAAACATCTTCTAAATGTTATTTCCTTTTATTCTTACAAAGTTCTTGGCAGGTAGGGGCTATTACAAATGAAGAAACCGAGGCAACCAGAGGTTAAGTAACTCACCCAAGGTCATACTACCTGTAAATGTCCAAGACAGGATTTGAGCTCAGACTTTCCTGAGTCCAGGTCTCCACCATACCATCTGACTGCCTCATGTGATCATAGGATCATAAAGTGCTGGAAAAGACCAAAGAAGTCATCTAGTCCATAATAGTCATTTTGGAGATAAGACATTATAAAGTGTCAGAAACCACTTTCATGATCTCTCCAATCTCCATGGAAGGGAGAAGGATCTTTAGAGAATCTTATTCAAATTCCTCATTTTTTTTAAAAGGAAACTGTCATAGAAGATGAGAAGGCAACAGATACTTGGATTGACAGAGGTACCCTTTCTCCTCAAGCACATTTTGATATTGAAATAACATTGAAAATTGAATTTAAGCTTTGCTTTATTCTATCATCATTTAATCCTTCAGCCTTCATTTTCTTCCCCCAATGGTATTCACCTTTTTCTTGCAGCTTCAGATCAACATTGAGTTCTGCCATTTTTATAGAAGAATAAAACTTCTTAAACTGTAAAGTGCAATGGGATTGGAATCAAAGAACTGCGGTTCAAATCCCCACATGTGCCAACTTACTTCCTACATGACACTAGGCAAATCATTTAACCTCCCTGGGCCTCAGTTTCCTCACCTGAAAAATGAGGACATTGGCCTTCTGATATCCATTCCAGATCTAACTCCATAATCTTATGGTTTTATGATTTACCTAAAGTTATAGGAACACAAATTTAGAACTGGAAGGGACCTTAAGGTCATCTGGTCCAATCTCCTTATTTTACAGATGAGGAAACTAAGACCCAGAGAGATGAAGCGATTTGCCCATGATGATACAAGTAATACATAGTGCAGTTGCTCTGACCTTAAATCTATCATCATGCCATGATATCTCTCAGTTATGTCCAAATACAGCTAGAGTGTGGCAAAACCAAGATGAAAAGCTAGGCCTTCCAGGAAGGTCCCATTTGGTTCTTTCCCACCTCTCTTGCTGCCTCTTGGCATCACCAGGATCTTGCCAAAGGAAGCAGAGATGTTGATCTCTTTACGCTTACTCGCCCATGCCTAGCTCATGAATAGACTCACACTTCCTCGCTTTTAATCCAGGGCAAACCAGAAGCAAAACCTAGCCATTTGTTTCCAAGGGCCCGGAGCCAAGCTAGCTGACAAAAGCGTATTTGAGGAGTGACAGCACCAGATGGCAGGATCAATCGTCAAGTCTTTAACAGCTCTGAAGCTGGCCTTTCTCCTCTCTCCTCTTTTGGGCCTCTGCCACCATTGGCATTAAAGGAACAGTATCGCTTACTAAATGAACAGCCCAGGAGAAAGAAAGATCTAAAGTCAGAAGACTGGAATTTCAATCCTGGCTCAATGAATCATTCACTCAGCAAATCCTTGTAAAGTGCCTACTATGTGCCAGGAACTTTGCTAGGCACTGGGGATAGAAAGGCAAAGAATGACATGAGCTCTGCTCTATAAGGTGCTTATGTGAGAGATGACAAGCACATTACATATGTGTGTATATATATAATATTACACATAACATTATATATGTTGTGTATGTGTGTGTATATGTATAGGGCTGTTAAGTGGCACAGTAGATGATAGAGCACAGGACCTAGAGTCAGGCAGATCTTAGTTCAAATCTGGCCTCAGACATTTACTAGCTATGTGACCCTGGGAAAGTCACTTAACCTTTGTTTCCTTCAGTTTCCTTAACTGTAAAATAGTGAAAAGAATAGCTTCTACTTCCCAGGGTTGTTGTGACGATCAAATAAAAAAATAATTACAAAGCGCTTAGCATAGTGCTTGATACTTACTAAATGCTTATTTCTTTCCTTTCTAAATATAAATAAATAAGTATTTATTTATATACAAATATATAGAAATATATAATATATTATATATATGATATATGATATAATATATAATAATGTAATATAACATATAATATATAATAATTTAATATATAATATAATATAATAAATATATAAATAAAATTGTTTATATATAAAATATATAATAGATAAAAATAATAAAACTTAAATAAAAAATATTTAAACGCAAAGTAGTTTGGGAAGGTGGATACCAGCATTTAAAAGGATCAGGACAGGTTTCTTTAACCTTACAGACTTCTGCAGTGAGGCCTAGGTAAGGAGGACATGCACTCCAGTCCTAGAAGACGGACAACACGAGGACACGGAGATAGGAGATACAGTGTTAAGTTTAAGGAAGAGATGCAAGGCCATTTTGTCAGGATTGTGGAGTGACAGAGGGAAATTGAAGTCGAAATGGTAGTTTGGGGCAAGGTGGCATAGGATTTTAAAAGCTAAAAAGAATTGACTGAACAAGTTGTGGCAGGTGATTGTGATGGAATACTCTTGTGCCATAAGAAATTACAAGGGGAATGGTTTCAGAAACACATGGGAAGAGATGTACGAACTGATGCAAAGTGAAGTGAGCAGAACCAGGAGATCACTGTGCACAGTGACAGGAGTATTGTATGATGATCAGCTGTGAAAGATTTGGTTACCTTGATCAATAGGATGATCCAAGACAATTCCAAATGACTCATAGTGAAAAATACTGTCCTCCTCCAGGGAGAAAACTGACGATCTCTGAGATCAAATTGAAATAATGGACTGTATTTAATACCTGCTACTCACTATTTCTTCAGACGCTATTTTTATCATTGTGCATTAACTATGTGATCGTAGGACTTTCCTGAGCTTTTTTATTTGTCTCTAAAATGAGGGTGATAATCCTGGCCCTGTGTATTTCACATGGTTGCTGTGTAAAAAAAGTGCTCTATAAATGTGAATTGTAATCAGTTTGATAGTTAATTGTATAGTATATAAGACTAATATAGTCATATAGTAGCATAGCAATTGAAAACTATAAAAGGCAACATATAGCCGATGGAAGGCTGACCTTGGAATCAAGAAGACCTGCTACGCTGGAAGCTTTCTCTAACACAATATATTGCAGAGTAAAATTTGGGTATGAGGTGAATCTGTCTTACGCCCTACCCAAAAATATTTCATTACTAAAATACCAAAAAAGACTTCAAAATAAGCTAGCTTTTCCTTTAGGGCAATGCTTTGACACAAAAGTTAGAGAGAAATTTGTGACAAGGTGCCAAGGTATTTCTAATACAATTTGGTAGATTCACAGATCTGTAATATGTAGAATTTTACTGAAAAAGCTCTGAGACCTAGGGGCAAGAAGGAAGGAAATAAGCATTTTTATCTAAAGTGTCTGCTATATGGAACAGCTAGGTGGCATAGTGGATAAAGTGCTGGTTCTGGATCCAGGAGGACCTAAGTTCAAATCCAGTCTCACATACCTACCTGGACAAGTCACTTAACCCTTTTCGTTTCAATTTCCTCATCTATAAAATGAACTGGAAAAGGAAATGGCAAATCGCTCCAATATCTTTCCCAAGAAAAACCCCAATGGGTTCACAAAGAATCAAACACAATTGAAGTAACTGAATAATAATAAAGACTATGTACAAGGCACTGGACTTGAGAAATATTATCTCATTTGATCCTGAAAACAACTCTGTGAGGTAGATGCTATTTGTTTCCCAGTTTTACAGTTGAGGAAACTGAGGCAAACAGACTCACCCACAGTTACACAACCAGCAAGTGTGAGGCCAGATTTGAACTAAGATCCTGACTCCAGCACTCTATCCACTGTACCACCTAGCTCACTCTAGGAGTGAACTGAGGGGTAAACTCACATTTGAAATCCTGCTTTCCATACATTTGTTGTTGTTATTTATCCTTTGTTATCCAAGAGGACTATGATATCAGGGAGATGATGCCACGACATGCAAGTGAATTGGATTTAAGTGAGGTAGAGCTGTGCAGTCACCAGCCTCACTTTTTCCTCCAGAACTATGTGGGTCAAGTGGCCAAATATAGATCAAGACAATTGGAGATGGCCCTGGATGCAGTGGGGGATCCTGGCCTTTTTAAGATAAGGTCTTTAACAGATCTCAGTTTTACTGAGGCAGTGATAATTCAGTGATTAGGGCTTAATAAGAAATGAGGCAGAGAATGGTCTCTTTACCTAGCCCAAAAAAATCCATCACTAATACCTGTCTATTATAGAATCATAGATTTAGAGTCAGAAGAATCCTTAAAGACTATAAAGTCCAACCCTCTCATTTTGTAGATGAACAATCTGAGGGACAGAAGGCTTCAATGCAGGGAACATCGGGCTTGGAGTCAGGAAGACCTGAGTTCAAATCCAACCTTAGATACTTACTAGCTGTGTGACCCTTAGCAAGTCACTTAACCTTTGCTTGTCTCAGTTTTCTCCACTGTAAAATAAGAATAACAATAATTATAAAGATAATAATTATAAAGTACTTATCACAGTGCCTGGCACATAATAAGCAGTATACAAAAGTTACCATACAGTTACTAAGTATCTGAGGCAGATTTTGAACTCAGATCTTCATTATCCCAAGTCCAGGGCCTTATCCTCTAGGCCAAGGGTGGGGAACCTGTGGCCTTAAGGCCACATGTAGCCCTCCAGGTTCTCACGTTCAGTCCTTTGACTGAATCCAAACTTCACAGAATAAGGCTGCAGATTCCTCACCCCTGCCCTAGGCCATCGTTGCCATCCTAGCTCACTTAAAAATATGTCAAAGAATGATCTTAGCTGTGTCAGACAAAATGAAAGATTGTCATGTCCCCCATGTTGTGATCTGGCAATGATCTGAGAAGTCTGAAATATCTGGCTATGCCACTTATAGTTTTTGTAGTTGTAAAAAGATGTTTTGGTTTTCCATTTTCCATTTCCATTTTTCTCATCTCCTACAAATCCTCATTTTTTTAAATGTAGGAACAAAATAGTAACTTCCTCAATGTGGCTTTGGGAGGGTTCCTCAATCATTTTCTGAGAAACTAAAGATGAAAAGCACTCAGAAGCAGTGTTATTACCACCCCTGTCTTATTTCTGCTGTTATTATTGTTGTTATAAAGGGAATCTTCCCTGTAATGTCGCAATTTGGGCCTGAAATTAAAGCATTCTCTTGCCTCTGTTTCTGTATTGACTCATGATGGCTGGAACCTCATGTAAAAGAATGGAATATAGACTGATTCTGTGATCATGCAGAAATGCTTCTCTTCAAAGGTACCTCCCCATTTAGAAGATGTAATCTTGGTCCAACAATTATAAGGTAAACAACACCATTCTGTTTGCAAAAAGAACAGGGTGGCCATACCCTGAACTTAACTTGGATAACTGGTTCTACAAAAATACAACTTTAGGTGAAATAATGTTGCAGGAGTTTGGGATGGAGGGGCAGGGAAAGCTTAGTTCCTTAGCAACATTGTTATACATGGAAGAGAAAGGATCCTAGATCGAGGACTGAAGGAACCTCAAAACCCATCTAGTCCAATGTCTTCATTTTACAGATGAGGAAACTGAGACACAAGGAAGTCAACCTGTTGTGGTTCAGGGACCCCTCAAGGACTGAAGTAGAGGACATGGCTGTCTGGAATGAATTCACAGACCCAAGAATTCTTTAAGTCAAGGTGGTAAAGGTTTACTGTAATATCAATATGGTGGGCAGAGCTCCTTAAGGAACTTGTCACCTAACAGGAATGATGCTAAAGCTTATATGGGAAAAGTAGTGGATTATCTGGCAGATATGCTAATCAAGTGATAACTTGCAACCTTGGTCATAGGTGTCATTCACTACTGGAAACCAGGGGAAGGGGTTTCTAAGTGTTGTATGTTTTGGTCTGTTATGTCTGTAGCGAGACAGCTTTGAGAGATGATGACTATAGCTTGACCTCTGGATTGAATATGATAACTCTGGGAATCAGTACATGATAATTCTGTGGTTACAAGATAGTCCTGTTTTTACAAGAGAATTTCTTCAGAGGTCAGCTTGTTCTTGTTATGGGGAAAGGTAGTTTGTCATAGTAGGATCCACTCATGAGTTATTGCTAGGTATAATGTCTTTGGGTTGGGGAGAAAACTGTCAGAGATAGTGTTTGGAAGTTAGGGAGAAATGTGTCTTGGAACTGGGGTCCCCTCAAGCACCCCATCAAAGTGACTTGTTAAACATTACACAGGTGGTAAGCATCAGAAATGGGATTTAAGACAGGCAATTTGCCTTTCTAGGCAGGCAAATTTCAGTCCGTAAATGCCTTAAAATCAGTCTTTACAGAACCCTGAGGTTATAATAGGACTAGGCTGGATTGTACTGGATAGGGTTACTGGTATAGCTGACAGATTGGAGTGTAGAGAATTAACAGCATTTAGAACAGTGCCTGGTATGTAGTTGGTGCATAATGAATGTATATTGACTAACTGACCAAGTAATCCCAGGCCTTCATCTCAGGAAATGCAGTATAGAGTAGAGGTTATTTCTTATGAACAAGAAGCAAAAAATGCATTGTTTTTCTGGAATCAAATGATCATTTGGAATTGGAGGGGACATTGGAAGTCATCTATCTAGTCTAACCTCTTCATTTACAAATGAGAAAAATGGGACCCCACAGAGGGTAATGATTTGTTCAAAGTCACATAGCTATTATGTGGTTTCACGGGATTCAAATCCTGGTCCTCATACTCCATAGCCACATGGGAAAAGTCACTACCCCTTTTCTCCTCAGGAATTCCCCAACCTCTTGGATCATAGATTTTGAAGTTGGGAATAATCTCCAAAATCATCTAGTACAACTTTCTTATTATACATATGAGAAAACTGAAGCTCAAAAGGAAGGCAAATGATTTGACAAAGATTATATATTATAAGATTACATATTATAATATATATTAGCAGAGATAATTCAAACCCACAATTTTGAACTCAAAATTCATTTCAAATCAACAAGCATTTACTAAACAACTACAAATAACCCATTCTAGGCAATGGAGATAGAATAACAAAAATAAAACTGTCCCTGCCCACAGGGGAAGTTAGGTGGTGTAGCAGATAGAGCACTGGCCGTGGAGTTGGGAGGACCTGAGTTCAAATCTGACCTCAGACACTAGCTAAGTGACCCTGGGTGAGTCATTTAATCCTGATCGTTTTGCACGAAAATACAAGCTATCCTTGTCCTCATAGAATTTTATATTCTGTTGTGAGGAATATAAAAGTAAAACAAGGTCAAAGGGTAGAAAATAGTAGTACCTGATGAAGGAGGGGGAGGGGAAGAAAAAGAACACATCTCAGGAAGACTTCAAGAAAGCTAGAAATTCTAGGATGCTGAGGCGAGGTGGGACCACATTCCAGACATGGGCACAGAAGATGGAATGTTGGGGAATAGACTAAAGCATAGAATGGGAATTCATGTGAAATACGGCTGGGAAACTTTCAATGGTTTGCATTTTTATCTTGAAGACAATAAGAAGCCACTGAAAAATTGGGGGGGGGGGGCAGGATGGTCAGATCTATGTCTTTATTTTCCCATCAATAATATTTTCCAGAGCTGAGGAAGATGCTAACTCCTGAGAGAGAGACAGAGAGAGACAAAGACAGAGAGAGACAAAGAGAGACAGTGAGGGACAGAGACAGACAGAGAGATGGAGAGAGAGACAGAGACAGAAAGACACAGAGAGAGACAAAGACAGAGAGGGGACAGACCCACAGAGACAGAGATGGAGACAGAGAGAGACACAGAGAGGGACAGAGACAGAGTGGTAGAGACAGAGAAACAGAGAATAGAAACTGAGCCCTACAGCAACATGTGAAGAAGGGAGGAAAGTTGAGAGTGGAGAATGTAATTAATTAAAGCTAAAACTTGAGGTTCAGAGATCCACCTCCCAGACCCAACCTCTTCAAGACACTGGAGGAATAGGAAATCCAAAGGGAACATGATTTTGAACTTGCAGAAGCTGAGTTAAAAGTTTAAAAGACCTACTTTGGTTTTTTTTTCCTGTTCTTTCCTTTGTGTTCCAAAAATATCTGGTGAAGAATTTACGTTGTTGCTTTTATTTGTGAATGGCGCTTTCAATGAAAAGGACTTGGCTCTTATTATTGAACAGATTTATAAATTATTTAACAACTCTGTTGAACATGACAACCCAAGTGTAGAACAAAAAACTTAACACAGGCACCAGGATTGAGCTGAGTTTGTTGCCTGAGTTACTGGAAGACATTGTAAGAACCCAATTTCAGGTTGAGTTTTTGTAATACTATATAATGGCATTGTGAAACAATATTGGCAACTTCACGTGATTTATTCTTATATATGGTATTCGTAGGTCAACTTAGTGTACACAGAAAACGCAACTCTTTTTCTCCTCTCCCAAGAAGAGTGGTGCACCCTCACCTGAAGGGAGATAATACAATAGATGGGCATGACAACTTGCAAAGCCTGCAGAAACAGAAAGCAAGAGGGATGGCATTTGGAAAAAGGAAAGGACTCTGGAGGTTTTGATCTCAAACAGAAAAATAGTCTCTTAAGATGGGAGAGCATTAGATGCTTACGTCTTAGCCACTACTGGAGAAAGTTCAAACAAGAAGAAATAGCTCCTCACTCTCTTTTTGAGTAAAGAGCAGCGAGCCAAGGTCAATTTGAGCAGGAGAAGAGCAGCAAAGGAGGTTACCAGAAAAGATCTGATATTTAGAATCCTGACTCCAGGATTTACACTCCTCTTTGGAGGCAGTGGTCATTTATGCAATGTGTTCTGTTTGGTTTTGATCCTTCATTGAATAAAATTCTGTTCTGTTCTATTGTGTACTGTAGACTTACAAACATAGAGGCAGCTTCAGTATATGCTAACTGGGTGGTACCATGAAGAAATTTTCCCAGGTTTCTGGGTGGAGGCTATAAACCAAGAAAATGATGTAGTGCCTGGGACCACACCTCAATTTACCACAATCATGTCCCATTTCATTCACATCCCACAATTTATTCAGCCATTCCCCAAGTGATGGACACTCCCTCTTTTTTGATTTCTTCACTACTGAAAAAAGTGCTGCTCCACATATTTTTGTGCATCTATGGGAATTTTCCTTCTCTAGATCTATGTCTTATTGTAGTATTACTGGTTCGAGAGGTATGGACATCTTGGTCACTTTTTTGAAACTTCCAAGTTGTTTTTCAATGTTATTGGACCCATTCATAGCTCCACCAATAATGCATCAGTGTGCCTGTCTTTCCACAGCTCCTCCAATATTTACCTTTTATCATCTTTTTGTCCTCTTTGTCAATGTGATGAAACTTCAGAGTTCTTTTAATTTGGAATCATTTTTATATGGTGGTTGACACATTGAATTTCTTCTTTTGAAAGCTGCCTGCTCCTCATTTTACATGTAACATCTCATAGATACTTAGAAAACATTCAAGAATCTCTGGTGGGTATGCATCCCCTCAAACCACAGCTCATAAGTGCCCATCAATGTTTTTCATTTTAATGGTCAACCAGATGATACAACTAGTTCAAAGCAAAGGCTTTAATGATCTAAATAATTTTTTGAAAATGTAGTAACAAACCATTTTCCCTTTCCATAAAACAGGGGCACATCTATGTATGTATATAACATTAGTGCAAGTAGTCACACATGCAAGGAACACAAGCAGCCAGGATGCATGCTTTGAGAAACACACGTAAAGGGAGCACATGTGATAAGGGCACACACAAAAAAAGAAAGGAATGCATGTGGTCAAGTAATATTGTGGAGGAGCCATATGAGGAAGGATAACCCATACCTCTGATTACAGTGTTTCTATCAGGCATTCCTTTCCAGTCTCAGTTTCTGTTTGATGCAGAATAGACCCCATCCAGGGCATACAGATAGGAAAAACAACCGACAGGGGTGTCCTTTTCCCCTCCCCACTCCCTCAACCACCCAGGACATTCTAGGAAGACGAATGACAAGGCTGCTCAAATTGATCGAATGACTAAGAGTCACTCCTACAATAATTCTAGTAAGATGGCGGGACCTCTGGATGTCACACACCTGCCACTGTATCCTAGGGTGTTCTGAGTCTTTTCATGAACTCTGATACCCCATTATTAGCGTTGGATATATTAGGATGTCATCTACTCTGTTGATTCACCCATAGGACATCAGAGTCTCTCTATACAACCTGAAGTTCAACTCTCTCCTCTAATTAAAGTGTGATAGCCTTAAATACATGTCTCCACCATATGCTGTTCTGCTGGATGATGACCTCTAAGACTCTGCTCAGACGGATGCTTCTCCTCAAATGCAGTTTAACTACATGTTTATTGTCTGCTCCTTTCAGATTCTGGATCAGCTAAAATCTTTGGTTACCTCTTCCTCAAAGAAAGAGTGAATGCTTTTTACCTTAAAGCCTCTAGGCTTTTCCCAGTTCTTTTAAAAGGAACAGAGACCTTTCCCTAGGTCCAGCAAAAGGCTTTATCTTGGGTTCTTTCAGCTATGAACTTCTCATCTGCTCAGCAGGAGATGCTCAGACCTAGGCTCCACGATGGATCTTTCCAACGAGAGCATCTCTCTCAAGATCAATCTTTCTTTAAACTTGGCTTTCTAATTGCTGGATTTGCATTCAGGCCCTTCCCCCACCCCATTTCCCAGTTCCCCTTTATGTGCTGTCTTCTTCCCTTAGAAATGCATACTCCTTGAGGGCTGGAACTACTTTGCTAATTTTTTTATTACCTTTGCTTAGTGTCTGACACATGCTAATAAATGTACTCTTACTTATGAACTTGAGTTGGAAAAAATTACATCTTATTTTCGATCACCTCTGGCTGGAATTTAAGATTTTCTTCAGTTTTGAATTCAGGCCAACAAATATCCTGAGAAGTGATTTGCAGACTTCACCAGAGTGCCAAAGGGGGTCCATGACCCATAAAAATGTTTTGAGAACTCTTGACACAAGAAATGAGAGAGAACAGAGTCTCATATTTTCATATCATAAATACTTTCTTCAAGAAAAAAATTAGGAGATGCCAGTGAAATGGATTCTATTTTGAAAGGCAATGGCTTGCTACTAATGTGGAAGTCATTTCTGAATTAGCAGAATGGTGACTAGTTACAGAAAAGATAAAAAAGAATACAAAACCATGCAGATTAAAAATCATTAAAAAATAGGCCATTTAACTGAAGTCTAATCTAGCCTATTTAAGCAAATAATTGAGGCAGCAAAGTGTAAATGGATAGAGGAAAAGATAACAACACCAATTATAGCAATTTTATATAAAAATTCAATCAATATGTCAGTTGTTATAATGAGACCAAAACCACCTCAACCAGCAACCACTTGATCTCCTTACTACCAGTAGAGACATGTCAGACAACGATAACTGAAATATAAACTCACTATAAAATCTTACAGAGAAGGATGGTAGAAGATTATGAGCAACATTAGGTCATAAAACATTGAGAAACCAGAAAAGGAAAACCAAGTTAAAGGAAAACTTAGAAAAAGACTCAGCTAAGCAAAATTATCCCAAAGGCATCTAATTTTGAAGCTGAAAGGAGGACAACAAACATGAAAATAACTGAAAAAGTTTTCAGGATTTTTATGATAAACTCTTTTCATGACCAAGGACAATGGAGTCAACAGATTTGGATTCTATAGTTATAGTCCCAGATGTGTGCCTTCCAGATGTGTGCCTTGATGGAGTGGAAATGGTCCTAAAGATAAAAAAGATAGGGAAAGCAGATTGGCTAGACTAAGTGTAAGGGAGGAGGGGAGTTGATTTTCTTTTTCCATTTGAAATAGGTGAAATAACAGAGGCAACAAGATGTTAATGTGTTAACAAGGCATTAACTCCCAATGATCCCCTTACGAAGTACGAACAGGGTCCTTGAGTGAAGGGACCAAGCTCATTGGTTGGGTACAGGTTGTTTTGTGGAGGAGATCCTTGGGGGTAGAAGTAGTGAAGGCAGAGATGTCTCTCACCTCCCCACCCTACTTCACTGGCCATAACAGCTAACAGCAACTTCATCCAGCAGTTTAAGCATTCATTGGTTTGAGAGTTCTAGGCACAAACCAGGGGACAAACACAGATTCCTGAGGGGCATAAATATAGAGAAGCATTCACTGGAGGGAAGAAAGCAGCTTCAAGCGATGGAACCCCTGGCAGCCAAGAACATAATTGGCTATGGAATAGAACCTAGGAAGCCTCCAAGGACCCTACCCAGACAAGATACTGTATCCAAAGGGAGTTCTATGAAGAGAAAGGGTTTCCAGGTCCAGCAATCAATCAGTGAACATTTATTAAGTGACGACTATATGCCAGGCAGCTATGAACTCCTAATGGACCTCTAAATTCTTCCTACTTCACCCATGGATACAGTGTGTACTTATGGAAGAATGTAACTCAGACTTATGAAAAGAATGCCAAAAAATTAAAAGGGGGAGAGAAAGAAGGGGGGCTTTTTCCCAATATGCTGCCAGAGTTCGAAGGAGAGGAAGTAGATAGGTGACACCATCCCCTGTGGTTCTATTGGAGGGAAAGTGGGTATTCCTGCAGCTTTAAGACATGGAGGATAGCATGATTCCCCTTCAAAATTTTCTTAATGAAAAGAATGCTACTGTTTTTAGTCTGCCATGTTAGCATTTTGCTAAGAGCTAATTGTGTCTTCTAACTGGTTATTCATGAGAAGTACACAAGTGGGAGATCATGAGCTATATGACTTTCAAAGGGTGGTTTTACAGTCTACCCTGAGGACATAATATAGCCAGTCCCCTGGGGATCCAGTCTGCAAACCTGTAGGTGTAAGTTGGAGAAGTGGCCCAGAATAGGTGCCATGTAAAGATATACAGAAAAGATCCATAATGGAGGCAGCATAATTTTGAAGGCAAGGCACCAGAAGAAAATAAAAAGTATCTCCTACTTTATTATTACCAAAAAGGGGATGATCAAGAGAACATGAATGACTGCCAGTCCATATGCCTACTTTCCCATCATTGCTATGAGACTAATATATACAGGTAACAAGGGAATCATTGGTAAAGGTACTATTAGGTGACTTTCACAAGATATACTTGTATATATACTTGTATATTTTGTGTACATATATACATACTTACAAATATATAATATACACATAATACATATACGTAATACAAGGATATACGTGTGTATATATGTATGTATGTATATACATATTATATATATATATATGTCCTAATACTGGCTCCACAGTGAATGTACGTAACAAATAGCAAAGAAACCCATTTCCAAATCATAGTAAAACAGAAATCAGAGGAGGTATACACAAAGGAGAATATATACCAGATGATACAGAGTGAAGGAGTTCTCCCACTGGGAGCTATATAACTCAGCTCAACCAACAGAGATCTCACCCAAGGGGAAACTTCCTAAAGTCTGTAGAGGATCAAGCTGGGAAAAGGGACATGATGAAGACTGCCATCTCCTCTCATGTCTTCCCAGAATCATTTCCTTCAGCGACCTGAAGTGGGACTGACCTCTTCCATCTTCTCTCTCAAAGCTAGAAGCCAGGAGCACCCAAAGCAACTCAATGATTAAAGAAGACTTGAAATTCAATGAATCCCCAAAGGGGGAACTCCCACTTGAAAAGCCCCCAAAGGGGAACTGCCTGAGAACTGAAGCTCTCCATCTCTCTCCAACTCCACTCTGCTCTCATGCCTGGCATGTATGTATTTGTACATATGTGTATATGTTATCCTAGGCTGCATTGAAAGGCATTGGTGTGCTGAGCAAGGAAGGTGATAATCACTATTTTTTTTTTTGCTCTAGTTAGAACATGTCTAGACTATTGTGCTCAATTCTGGATACTATATATATTTTTAATATTTACTTTAAAATACCAAAATCTAGAAGGAGATACTCAAAACAGTGAAAATAATAGAAATCATGTCATATGAGAATCAGTTGAAGGATGGGTGATTTTTGTCTTGGAGAAAAGAAGGTTTGAGGCGGAGGCAGGGACAGGGTCATGACCTTCTCAAGCCTTCTTCAAGCAATTTATAGAGCTTCCTCTGAAATAAGGATTAGACTTGTCAATTAGCCAATCAAAGAGCATTTTTAAACCTATATGCCAGGCACTGTGCTAAGTACTGGGAATACAAAGAAAGGGGGGGAAAACCAGCCCCCTACCTCAAGGAGCTCACAGTTTAATGGGAGAGACCCATTGTACTGGTTGACTCCAGAGGATAGAAATAAGGTTGAAGTTTCAGAGAACGTAGATGTAGGTTTGACACAAGAAAAGACTTCCTACAATTAAAATAATCCAAGTAGGGAATAGGCTGTTTGCTTATGGTTTTTTCACTGGAGATATCTGAGCAGATATTAAAGGACACCTTGTCAGCATTGTCAAAGACAGTATTTTTGTTCTATTACAACTGGATTCAGCGAACTCCGAGCTCCATTCCAAATCTTTACTTCATGTAAAATGAACATAGTGTGTCTTATATTTTAGAGTGTGTTTATCAGAAATGTTTCCTTTCCCATCAATTGATTAATTTTTCCCCATGTTATTTACTTTAATATTCTGCCTCAATTAAATGCTTTTCAGTTTGATTTATAGCTCCTGTCTAGTAGGTGGGTAAAGAAAGGACTGGTTGGGGGACTCAACTCATATTTGCATAATTAAGGTACTTTCATCCCTCAATGTCCTTATGGTTTCCAAATGAACTTCCTCTCCATTTTCTAATTCCAATTTGACTTTTTTCCTATCTTTCTTCTTTTTACTGTCATTTCTACCTCCTCTATAAGCATATCTAGGACTCTCTATGACCCCAAGTTCTCCAGAACACTTGAACCAAGAAAAAACTCACTGATACCAACATTTCAAAGGAAATAAGAAAAACAAGCCAAAAAATTAAAAGGAGGAGAGAAAGAGGGGGCCTTTTCCCAATATGCTGCCAGAATTCAAAGGAGAGGAAGTAGATAGGTGACCCCATAGGTGGAAGTAGATAGGTGACCCCATAGGTAGAAGTAGATAGGTGACCCTGTGGTTCTATTGGAGGGAAAGTGGGTATTCCTGTGGCTTTAAGACATGGAGGATAGCATGATTCTGCTTCAAAAGAACTATGGTGACCTGAAGGAGGGATGGAGAGCAGGTCGAGGACTGGGGTGTCTCTCTCCTACACTTGAGTTAATAAAAGGCACCATGCTACACATAAAGCAGACCTCACACATTGTACGTATGTGTGTGTGTTATCCTAGGTTTCACTGAAAGGCACTGAGCCACTGATCAGATGGTGTATGTAACCGGTTTGGACTTTGAAGTTCTATATAAATGTCTCCTCTTAAGTAAGTCATATGGAAGCTGTAGGAATCCAAGGTTAGAAGATACTTTGTACTGCTGAAAGAAGCATCTCTGTAAAAGAATTTGGAATCAGCCCTGAAAAAATTGGTGGACTTGAGATAGTTACAGGGGAATGTGGAGAATGTTCTAAGTGAGGAGAAAAGTCTGAGTAAAAGTTTCAAGGCAGGACAGTATGAGACATGTCTGGAGGCTGGTGACTGTAACTGACAGGTACAGGAGCTATGACAGATAAAGTTGGAAAGAGACTGACGACAATTCCGATGCCTGGCTAATAAGGGCTCTGGACTTTATCCAAATGGAAAATGGTATGGGGAGCCATCGGTGGTATCTGAGCAGGGAACAGAGTCTGAGAACACTTAATTGACAGCAAAGGGATGGAAACAGCATACAAGGCACAGATACCACATAGAAGAGAGAAAGCAAAATAGCTTTCTAGCCAACTCTCCACCCATCAGAGCTCTCTGGAATAAGGGCGCTTTTTTATTTCATCTTGTCTTTAAAAATACAGTTTCTCTCCATTCTACTAGGAGATGACAGGATAGTAGAAATGGTCTCCAGCATTCTCTTCTTCCTTCTCTTCCCCTGCCCCACAACGACACCCACATGCACAGTCTTCTGATGACTTCCTGATAATTGAGTGTTGATGACTTCCCCAAGTGTCATTGTGAAATACTGAGTCACACTTGATGTTAGCAACACGCTGCCCAGATTCTTGGAACCAAATGAGAGAGTGGGTGGGCCACTGAATACCAGTTACCATGTTGCATACAGCCAGAACCAGGAGAATAATTTGGGGTTGAGTCATTTCAACAAAAGATGTGGCTCATTGGGGAAAGAGGAGAACACTGTCTTTTTCTGCCTTGTTGAGATTTAACTTCTCTGTCATTAATAACTAGCACTGATATAGTGTTTAAGGTTTCAAAGCACTTTGTATACATTTATCACATTTGATCCTCATAACAGCCTTTTGAAATGGCTGCTATTATTATTATCCCCCATTTTACAGCTAAGAAGACTGAGGTATATGGAGATGTCAAGATTATACAGTTAGTAACGATCTAAGGTGGAACCCTCCAGACTCCAAGTCTACTATCGTACCTAGGTGCTCTGAGAGCAAAGACTTGCTATAAGTTCACAACATTTACTAGCTTTGGGAGTGTGGACAGAGTCCCAAGAAAAGAGCACTGACTCCAGGGTTCAAGAACCTGGGTTCAAATCCTAAGATTATGGAACTAAAGCTAGGAGAGACCTCAGAAACAATTTAGCCCAACCTTCTCATTTTACTGGAGAAAGTGACATCCAGAGCCATCAGGTCAGGACATGCTCAAGATTACACAGGAAGAATTAATAGTAGTAGAATTTAGAGATTATCCACCCCTGATACGATGTAGACTATCAAAAAAAGCATGAGACAATGGACAAAGAAATAACTGTGGTCAAAGGAACTGAATTCAAATCACATCTCTAACTTGAGCAAGTAGCAGCCTCATTGGCTTTAGTTTTCTCAACTATAATTGAGGGGGTTGGACTCAATGACTTCAGAGGTGTTTTTTAATTGCTCGATCTGTTCCTACTTTAGGATATACCTCTTACTGGAGGTTCTTGTATTAGCTACGGAAAGTTTTTCTATCATCTGCCATGAGTGACTAAGCTATTTCTTTTCTCCTTATGCTGAAGAGACAGGAGGGCTATTTGAGATCTAAGTCAATTAATTGACTAACAGTACACATCTCCAGACAGGTCCATGAGATGGGACAGAGTTGATATCAACCAGTGAGTAAATTGCCTAGAGCCTTCTCCTGTGATGCAAAAAGGAAACTGGGGGTGGGAGGGAAGGTAGGAAGGGGAGATATAGGGGCTGGTATCTTTTGATAGGATGTGAGGAAGTAGATTGTTATAAGACTCTGGGAAGAGTGCCCTCTTTAGGTATATGATAGAATAGAGGGAAGATGTCCTCATCATCTGTTTTGCTATATTAAAAGACATTAATTGTCTTTTACTTTAAGTAGTGGTCCTCTGGTGGCACAGTGGATAGAACTACTGGGCTTGGAATCAGGAAGACTCATCTTCATGAATTCAAATCTAGCCTTAGATGTGTGACTCTGGGAAAGTCACTAAAGTTTGCCTCAGTTTCCTCATCCGTAAAATTATCTGGAGAATGAAATGACAAACCACTCCATGTCTTTGCCAAGAAAATCCCAAATGGAGTCACGAAGAGTCAGACAAAACTGAACAACAGCCTTTGGCAATATCTGGGGAGTTTTGTTTGTTTGTTTAAAGGAATGTTGGTAGGAGCTTGAGCTATAGTTTTGATTAGACGCTGACCCAAAATATATCATATACCAAGAATAACTTTGAATGGGTCCACAATCGAGGGAGACCAAATTATAATATTTGTTTACTAAAAATTATCGTAAAAATATAGTTCAAGGAAACAGAAAAGAGTAGTCAACTTTGGTTCTTTGACCATGACATTCTTTAGGTTCTGAGTATTTGCTAATTCAAGCAGCTTATTAAAATTAATAAAAACACAGAAAGTTTCTATCCAGGAGGAAAAGATGAAAAATTATGAAACTCATACTTCATCTACAAATGGTCCTGAAACTTTGTATCCTTTTTTTTCTCCTCAACCTAGTTAGAATAGAGGTCATGGGGGGAAAAGAATTCCTGTCTTCGGTTATCATGGATAGAATTCACTTAAAACATCAAATAAAGACTATAATCTTTTAGAACTTAGAGAACCTTTCATCCTTTCATTTGAAGTTTCTGATGTGAGAAAAATGCTAGTCACATTCTCTACAGGCAGCATCTCTCTCATTTTTGTCTAGGAAACAATGCCAAGGAAAAAAATCAATATTTAAGATCTCAAGATGTGAAGTGTTAACAGACAAGCTGGAGATCGCAGTCCATTGTTGCAGATCAGTGGAATCATTTGCTGGAATAGAATTTGAGAGTTAAGAGGTACCTTTGAATCCATTCTATCCCACATCCTTCCCAGTGCAAGAATTCATCCTTGTAGTTTGAATGTAATGCATCTTGGATAGACCACCATCAAGATTCCACTTACACACTTCCAATGAAAGAGAACTCACAGCCTCACAAGGTAAGCTCAACCCTTTTCTGGGCAGTTCTGACCATTGGAAAGTTCTCCCCCAGAGTGAGCTCAGATTTTTTCCTTTACTAGTCTACTTTATGAACCTACATTGAATAAGTCTGACTCCACTCCCACATTTCATCCATTTAAATATTTTATAATACAATTTAATAACCATCAACAAACCTAATTGAATAAACATGAAAAACTGGGAAAAATCTAAGAATAAAATCTCTTGGCTCTAAAAAGGCCTAATCAAGAGAATTAACAAATACGCAGTCCTTTCTCTCTAGACTCTTTAGGTGACCTCATCAGTTCACATGGGTTTAACTATCATCTCTACACTGTTATTTTCCAGATCTATACACCCAACCCTTGTCTCTGCCCTGAGATCCACTTTCACATCTCCAACTGCCTATTGGCCTTTACCAAGTGAATAAACCATGGGAATCTCAAACTTAACATATCCAAAATAAAATTCACTTTCCCCACCCACACAGATAGCCATCCTACCTTCTTCTGAATTTGCTTATTTCTGTGGAGGAGACCTCTGCAGTTACCCAGGCTCACAAACTTGGCATTATCCTTGACTTCTCAAACTTACCCACATGTCCAATCAGTTGCCATATCTTATCATTTTAATTTCTTTTACACAAGTCCCATTCTCAGCACTTATTTCATTCCTACCTTCATTCAAATTCTCATCCTCTCTCACCTTGACTATTGCCAAAGCCTCCTTATCAGTTTCCCTGCCTTAAGTGTCTTCATGCTCCAATCTACAAAACTGCCAAGGGGATTTTCCTAAAACACAGGTCTTACTTTGTTACTTCCCTGCTCAAAAAAATTCCAAAGATTCCTACTACTTCATGAATCAAATGTAAACTCCTCTGTTGGGCATCTTAAGTCTTTCAACTTAGATGTCCCAGTCATTTAAAACCTATGACCAGATAGAACACTGCCTATGTAGTCAGAAGGACCTGAGTTCAAATCCAGCCTCAGACATATACTAGCTGTGTGACCCTGGGCAAGTCACTCAACTCTGATTACCTTCAAACAAAACACATACACACAAAACTTGTGACCAAAGTGGAACTCATTATGTTTCTTCTGAAATCCTCTTCAGAATTTGCCTATAACTGTTGAGGGCACTTCTATCTTCCCAGATATCTAGACTGACAACCTCAGGGCCATCCTCAGTTTGTCCCTGTCATTCACCTCACATATCCAATCCATTGTCCGACTTTGTTGTTTCTAACTTTACCACATCTTTCATCTATGCCTTTTTCTCTCTATTCACCCTCCCAAAAATTTGGGAAGTGATCTTAGTTTGATCCTACCCCTTATTTTATTTATTATTCCATTTCTATTTTCTGCTTGTGCGTGGGAGAGATTTTGTAACATAATCAAGGGAAGGAGAAGATGCAACTGAACTTGTTGAGAAGTACATGGTTTCTTCCAGCTTCAATAAGGGCTTTAGACTCAGGTTTAAAATACATAATTCACTGACAGACGGACAACTTTGATGAAGTTTGCCAATACACATCAACTCTAGTTCACCCTCATCATCCACCTCCTGGACTAACTGCTCTAGTTTTTAGCAGCTCTATCTACCTTAAAACTCTCTTCACTCCTATCCATCCTACAACAAACTGCCAAAATGATTTTTCTAAAACACAAAATAAATCATCTCACTCTGCTATCTAATTGATTCCAGTGGCTCCCTATTAATTCTAAAGTACTCTGGCATTTAAAATTCTTCAGAAAACCTGGTTCCTTCCTATCCTTCCAGTTGTCTTATACTTCTTCAGGGAATAAAAATATGAAAAATGAAAAAAAATACTCTATAACATGACCCTGAAATTTTGTGCTCTTTTTTTCCTTTCAACCTAGTTAGAATAGAGATCATAAGGGGGAAAAAGTATTCCTGTCTTACATCATTGTGGACAGAGTTCACTTAGAACATCAAATAAAGTTCTAAATTCACCTTCTGTAGGAGGCCTTTCTCAGAAACCTTCACCCACCCAGATGTTAATGTCTGCCACTCTAGGTTTACACATACACCCACATATATACATACATATGTATGTATGTATATATGTGGGTGTATGTGTATACATGTTAGATACATGTATTTGAATATGCACACACATTTATGTGTGTTTATACATGTATGTTCTTTGTACACAGTTATTTATATTTTTCTCTTCCATTAGAACGTAAGCTTGCTAAGGACAGAATTTATTTTTGCTTTTTTTCATCCTCAGCACTTAACAAAATACCTAGTATATTGCAGGCATGTAATAAATTATCTGATTACCAAAATTTATCCCATTTTTCTCAGTCCATCATTTCAGACTGTCAAGATTTTCATCAATCCTGAACCTGTTACCTAATCTATTAGCAAAGCATTTATTTTGCACAAGCTGGGATGATTTCCTTTTAAGGAGGGCCAATATCTGGATTAATTAGTCCAGTGGATCAGGGATATAAACACCCAACCTAAGTCCCTTCATTTTTGTGGCAAATATAGAGGCAAAAGGGAACATTCTCTGATCTTACAGCCCCACCCTATGGATATGATATCCAAACCATGGAATAATTGATGTGTACTGGCGAACTTCATCTAAAATTGTCTGTCTGTCAGTGCATCATATATTTTAAACCTGAGTCTAAAGCCCTTATTGAAGCTGGAAGAAACCACGTACCTCTCAACAAGTTCAGATACATTCCCTTGATTGTGCTATAAAATCTCTCACACGCACAACTAGAAAATAGAAATGAAATAATAAATAAAAGAAGGAGCATGATCAAGCTAAGATCACTTCCCAAACTTCTGGCTGATATTTTATTATAAGGTCCTATCACACTGGAAAAGCCTTCAAGTACAGGCCCAACAGTGGTCTATGTACCTGTAGCCTGGGGACCAACCTGATGCAGATTGGAAATTTCCATCTTCAGAAATGAGAAAGTTGGAATTAGAAAGTCTAGAGGTTAAGAATGTCTCAAATGATCAAGCACATTTTGGCATCAATTGACACACTAGGTCTTTATGGCATTGTGTGGCTATGTGGATTGAGGGCTAGACTTGGAAAATCAAGAAGACATGAGCTTACTGGTTTGTATCAGCTGAAGAAATACGCAAATTGTGGAACTTTTGAGATTTTGAATAAGAGAAAAATACCAGTGATATAGTCCCAGGGGACTGTGGTTATGGACAGTCATTTAGCCTCTCCCCAAACTATCCCGGAGGACAACAGAGTATTTGCCAACTGGCTAAGAGGGAAATGGATGCTTGGCACTTTTAGGAGTTTTAAGTGGGCTTTCTGTCATTGGAAACACTTTTCATAACCTGGTATTATGGGAATTTGATGGAATTCCTTTGTTAAAGTCATCTGATTTGGTCGTAGTTGCTATTCTAGATGCTATCATCTGTGATGGATGTTTGCCTGGGTCACACAGAACACACACTGCCTTATTTTAAAATCCACCCAAAGAGTTAGTTCAGTCAGTCTGTGAAAAGGAAGAACAAAATTCCTCAGAAAATCTAGGGATGGCTTGCACTTTCTATAAGTGGGTTTGGGATGAATTATCATATAATATCAATGAGCTGTTAACCTACTGTCTTCCTCTTTCCAGCCAACTAGTAAGGCAGAGTGTTAAGAGAGAGGTTCTTTTTCCTTCAAAGTCAGAATGGATGTCACTTAACCTGCCAGGAAATGCAAAATTCAAATGGATTTTACCACCCAGTTGGGTTCACTGTTGAGCAACCAAGGCATTTCTCCAAGATCATGCTTGCTTACATGGTGATTACTAGGATCTGTTTCCCTAATCTCAATTCTTGTCCAAATGACTTTGGCATTTATATTTTCATATTCATCACAGGTACAGGTACTATAGCAGGGGTACCTGGGTAAAGAGGAAATGCATTCAGCATTGGGAAAGCTATGTCTGTTACACAGATACAACTGGAACTTTAAAAAAAAAACCCTCTATGCATTCATTGGTATTCAAACCAAGGAAGAGTTGGTATATACGAGCGAACTTCATCAAAAATTGCACATTGGCCAGTGCACTGTATATTTTAACTATGAGTTTAAAGTTCGTGGTATCACTGTGAGGAATGTAAGTCTCTCAATAAGCTCAGATACAAACTCTCCTTCCCTTAATCAAGTAATACATGTCTCTCTCACCCCACTGGCAATTCCACATTGCAAAGAGTAGGTGCAAATCAGTATGACAACAGTATCATAAATTTCAACGTGGAAGGGTCCTTGGAGGATCACATCCAATCCCTTCTTTTTATAGCTAAGGAAACCAAGACAGAAAAAGGTTAAGTGACTTGCCCTGGGTCACACAGCTAGTTAGTGTCCAAGTCAGGATTTAAATTCAAATGTTCCTGATTTCAAGTCCAGCTAGCAATCTAGCCACTATTCCTTCTAGCTGCCTACTATGACATCTGTCTCAATAATACATTTTCTCTTCTTCATCAACCCACAAAGTAGTTTAAAATAAATCATTTCAAAAATTCAAAGTTAACTTCTTTCATATTTTTCTTTTAGCCATTTTTTTCATTATCCAATAGGCAAAAATAGAGAGGCTGGAACATCATGGATAGAATGTTGGACTGAAAGTCAGAAGATCTGGGTTCAAATTCTGCCCCTGAAACTCACTAATGGTGGTACCCTGGGCAGAGTCCCTAAACTTCTCCAAACCTCAGGTAAATCACTAAGATTGTAAGTTGTGGATAAGTCGAAATATGTCTATGAATTTATTAGTTCATTCACCTAATGAATAAGCATTTATTAAGCATCCACTAGGCTCAAGGCACCACTAAGTTCACCAAACACAGCATACAAATATGAAATAGCAACAATTGCCACCTTCCTAAGGTTTACAAGGGACAGCATTTTAGGCATGGAGAAGAACCTATGCAGTTACTCAGGTGGGAAATGAAGACCATGCTGGAAAGAAACCAATGGTACAGTGTAACTGTACTGTAGAAGTTGTGAGGAGGAATGATGTGTAATTAGCCTAAAAAAATAGGTTGGAGCCAGACTGAGATGAAAGATGAGAGGAGAGGAGATGGAGACAGACAAAGAAACAGAGACAGAGGGACAGAGAGAAACAAAGAGAGTCAGAGATATAAAAGGGGAGAGAGAGCAAGAGATAGACAAAGAGGGAGAGGAAGGAGAGGGAAATGGAGACAGAAGAAAAGGGGGGTAAGTAGATGGATAAAGAAAGGAAAAGTGAAGGGGAAGAGAGAAATAGGGAAATAGGAAGAAGGAAGGGAGAAGCAACAAAAGGAAAGAAAGAGGGAAACAGGAAAAAGAGAGGAAGAAGGAGAAGAAAAAGAAGAGGGATAAGGAGTAAGAAGGAGGAAAACTGGAAGAGAAAGAGAAGGAAGAGGAGAGGGACAAAAGCAAAAGTGGTCCAAGGTAAGAGTCTTGTGAATAGAGGACAGGACATGGATATTGCTGATGCAAAAGAGACTGAGGAGTGATCAAATTAACAGAAAAAGAAACAAGACAGAATAGTGTCACTAAAACCCAGCGAAGAGTGAATAACTTGGGTGGCCAATAGTGTTGATGGGAGCAGCGAGGCCAAAAAGGATGACAACTAAGAAAAGACCATGGAAATTGGCAATAAGGAGATCACTGGTGACTTTGGAGACCAGTGGTAGGGATGGAAAGTAGATATTACAGGGTTTAAAAGTAAGTGGAGTTAAAAAAGGTGAAATAAAGGAGGTTTTTTCCTCCCCCTCCTTTTTTGTTTTACAAGTTTGACTGTGAAGGGAAATGAAATATGGGAAAATATTTTGAGGTGATGATAGGATCAAGTGAAGGTTTTCAAAGGATGGAGGAGATCTGGGCATGTTTATAAGGATCAGGATAAGGAATGGTGAAAATTAGGGAGGCAGAAAGGGGATATTCTAAGAGCTAAGCTAGCACAGAAAATAAGAGAAAAAATGAGTTTCCTTCAACTTGAACACTATTCCAAACACACAGAAGAGACATTTTTTTGCATCTGTCAAACTCATCCCAAGTGCCAAACACATTACAATTAATCAAGGCTTTGCAATATGATAATGTACTTATGAGGTTGCTTCTGTGGAGCGATAGTGGCATCTAGTGATCACATCAGTTAATCATACTTATTATATTCACAACATCAGGGACACATTGCCTCCACCCTCATGGGATGACAGAAACCTAGATTTAATTCTGAAAGAATTCTTGAAGGACATTGAATCCAGCCTCTCATTCTAGAAATGTGAAAACTGAAGCTTAAGGAGGTTAAAATACTTGTCCAAGGGCTAACTCCATCTACTGCTCTTTCCATTACACCCAAGCCACCTGAGGTGTCCTTTTGCATTTCTATATTTAATTCATGGTTAGCACCTGATTTTCATCAGCGTAGGGAGCTCATGGTGGAGAAATTCCCTTCAGCAATGTGAAGGACCATTCATATGTGACTTCATAGGTAAGTCAGACTACTTACTTGGAACCCAGAGAGGATAAGTGATTTGCCCAGAGTCACAAAACTAATAAACGATAGGGGTAGGATCTCAACCCAACCTTTCCTGACTTCAAGTTCAGCACCTTATTTTATGTGTCAGAGACCAGACTTAAACTTTCATAACTAGCATGCCTAGCTAATGACATTTATTTTTTTTCCACTGTTTTTCATGTGTATCTGACTCTTTGGGATCCTATTTGGGGTTTTCTTGGCAAAGATACTGAAGTGGTTTGCCATGTCCTTCTCCAGCTCATTTTACAAATGAAGAAACTGAAGCAAACAGGGTTAAGTGACTTGCCCAGGGTCACACAGCTAGTAAGTGTCTGAGGCCAGATTTGAACTCAGGAAGAGGAGTCTTCCTGACTCCAGATCCAGGACTCTATCCACTGCACCCCGTAGCTTCCCTTAATCTCTCTATTATATGTTATATGCTTCAAGTTAGTCCATCAATTAGCAAGCCTTTGTGAAGTACTTACTATGTTCCAGGCACCATGTTAGGCATAGGGGATACAAAGAAAGGAAAAAGGTCTCCTCCTTAAGAAGCTTTCATTCTAATGAGGGATATAACATGTAAATAGATACAGAATAGATGAAAGGTAGACTTAGGGATAGCTAGGTGGCATGAATAAACAAAGTCTTAGAGAAGAAGGCTCTAGCAGTTTGGGAGAGGCCTCTTACAGAAGGTAGGATTTAAGTTGAGTCTTGAATGAAGTCAAGGAAACTAAGAGGAAGGCATGAGGAAGGACAAGGACAGGGAGGGGAACCTGGGTACCACGGCATTAAGATGAGAAATTGAGTGTCCTGTTTGGAGCCCAACCTCCTTACTCATTATAAATTGATCTCTCCCAAGTTACTAATGGTCTTTTTACTAATATAATTTGGCCGCTTATTAGTCTTCACCTTTCTTGATCTCTCTGTAACCTTTGAAACCGTCAATCACCTTCTCACACATATTCTCTCCTCTCTTGGTTTTTATGCCGACAGGCTGTGTTCCTGGATCTCCTATGTGTCCAACTATTCCTTCGCTGTCTCCTTTGCTAGATCTTCATCCAGGTCACAGCCCACTACCCCCAACCTCTAAATTTCTTCCTCTATCTACTGGTTACTTTCTTACTGCCTTCTCAAGTCCCCTCTATCCTTCTCTAGACCCAGCTATCCCCTCAAGCAATATCTTTCTTCCCTTTTCAGTCATTCCTCTCACTTCTCTCCCCTCACTACTCTCACTTCCTCCCCTCTTATTCATTTCTCAGCCCTTTATGATCTGGCTTCTAACCTCATCACTCAACTGGAGCTTCCGTCTTTAAAGATCCCCTTATTGCCAAGGCTGATGGTTTTCTCTCTGCCCTCATCCTTCTCAATCTCGCTGCTACATTTGACACTGCTGATCAACCTGTCCTGAATACTCTCTCCCTGATGGGTTTTTGTGACAATACTATGTGACCCTGGGCAAATCACTGAACCCTGCTTGCCTCAGTTTCCTCATCTGTAAAATGAGCTGGAGAAGGAAATGACAAACCACTCTGCTATCTTTACCAAGACAGCCCCAGATGGAGTTACGAAGAGTTGGCTCAACTGAAAAACGACTGAACAGCTATCTCCTGGTTCTTTTTTTCTCTTCTTTTTCTTTCTCTCTCTCTCTTTTGTTCTCTTTCTCCTTGTCTAAGAGCTCCTTCTCAGTCTTCTTTTCTGGCACATCATCCAGATCATACCCCACTAACTGTGGATGTTCCTAAAAGCTCTAACCAAGTCTCCCTATTCTCTTTTAACCCTCTATCCCTTCATGACCTCATCTGCTCCCAGGGGTTGAGACTTGTTTGCTCCACTGCCCCAGAGGGCAGAACAGTGTCTCTCCTTGAGTCTCTGCCTCTGTGCATTCCAGAATGTCTGTCTGGTTGTTCATAAGAACTTTCAAAGGTAGAAATGCTTCTTTCTTTTTTAATAAATTGACACTGCTTGCTAAGAAATTTCTTGATGAAAAACTTCAGCCTCTGTCTTTTTAAGTCAGCAAGAACTTGTTAAGGGCTTAACTCTGTGCCAAGCACTGTGCTAAGTACTAGGGATATAAAAAAGACAAAAATCTGGTCCCTTCCCTTTATGTGCTCACATTCTAATGGGGAAGGTGATATGTCAATGACCAGGAACATGCAAGATGTATGGAGTAGATGGAAGGGGATTCTAAGAGGGAAAAGCATTAGCAGCTGGTGAGACCAGGAAAGTCCTGGAGTAGATGGGATTTGAGCCAAGTTTTAAAGAAAGTCTGGGAAGCCAAGAAGTGAAGATGAGGGCACAGAGTCTTTCAGGTGTGGTGGACAACAAGAAAAGCTGAGATGAAAAATGGAATGTCCTATTTGATGAACTGTGAACAGACTGCCGCTGCTGGTATATAGGATGCTGTGAGCTCCTTGTGAGAGGAGGCTGTGAGCTCCTTGATAACAGGGACTAGGGACTGTCTTTTACCTTTCTTTGTGTTCCCTTCATTAAGTACAGTGCCCAGCACATAGTAGGTGTGTAATAACTGCTAGTTGACTGGCCAATTGACTAAGGTGTGAGATTAGAAAGGGATCGGGTTTGGAATGGCTTTGAAGGACAATGGAATCTATATTTGATACTGTAAGTAATAGGGAGCCATTGGAGGAACTTGAGTAGGAGAAGGTGACATGGTCAAACCTACTTTAGAAAAATGGACTTGATAGCTGAGTGGAAGATGGATTGTAGTGGAGAGAGATTAGAAGAAGGGAGACTAGTTACAAGGCTTTTACAATAGTCCAAGGGGAAGAGAGAGATGATGATGAGGATCTAAACAGAGTGGGTGTGAAAGGAAGGAAGGGGACAAAAAAGTTGTGAAGGTTGAAAAAAGATTTGTCAGCAGATTTGATAAGTGGGGTGAATGAAAGAACAGTGATTTCAAGGTTGCAAACCTCAGTGACTGGGAGGATGGTAATAAAACAATAATTAATAAAAGCTAGCATTCATTTTACTATGTGTTTACTAGGTGCCAGGCACCATGTTAAGTACCTTATAAATATTCTCATTTCATCCTCAAAAGATCCCTGGGAGGTAGGTGATATTGTCATTCCCATTTTACAAATGAGGAACCTGAAGCAGACAGAGGTTAAGTGACTCCCCCAGGACCTCACAGATGGTAAGTGTCTGAGGCCAGATTTGAACTCTGAAAGATATCAACTTAAGATATTGAAAAGGCAATTAGTGGTCCAAGACAAACCCTTGAGCAAGTCACTTAACCCCAGTTGCCTCATCCTGGATCATCTCCAGTCATCCTGATGAATATCAGGTCACTGGATTCAGATGACTCCGGAGGAGAAGTGAGGCTGGTGACCTGCACAGCCCTCCCTCACTCAAAACAAAGTCAAGTACAAGTCATATCATTATTTCTCTGATGGCATGGTCTTCTTCAGCAACGAAGGACAAACACACACAGAAAAGAGGGAGGGCCAGAGGCATTATCTACAAAGAAATGGCAATTGAACACATAGGAGCTGATGAGATCACTTCATGAGAGAAGACAGAGGGAAAAGAAAACAGGGCCCAGGACAGAGTCCTGGAGGACAAAACAGTGGTGAAGGCAGTCAAGATGGAAGAAAAACCAGCAAAGGAGGCAAACAGGAGAACCAGAAGTATTAGCATTGTCACAAAAGGAGAGAGTATCTGGCAGAAAAAAGTGATCACCAAGGTATATAGGTCAGAGAAATCAGGAAGGTTCAGGGTGGAAGAAAAGTCCTTTAATTTTGGAAACGAAGAGATTCTCCAAAGAATCTGCCTTAAGGTCATGCCTCTTGGCCTTAGTCAAGATATTTGTCAAGAACAGACCTCAGGAATCTGTAGTTCCTAGTGATCCTTTGGGGACAGCTAGGTGCAGTGGATAGAGCACTGGGCCTGCAATCAAGAAGACTCCTCTTCTGGAGTTCAAATCCTATCACACTTCTTGGTTGTGACTATGGGCAAGTCACTTAACCCTGTTTGCCTCATTTTCCTCAGCTAAAAAATGAACTGAAACAGAAAATGGCAAACTACTTCAGCATCTTTGTCATGAAAGCCTCAAATGGAGTCAAAAACCTTCAGAAACAACTGAACAACAATCCTTTATTTTCCTGCTTACCAAGGAAGTATATTGCTTTCCTTATTTTTTTTTTGCTTTCCACTCCAATCCTGTACTGACTCCACTCCTATACCACTGACATTTCTCCCCATTTCTAAAACTGAAGATTTCATAGATAATGCTTATCTCCATCCATCCAAATAGAGTAGGTTTTGGTGGAACCCAGGTTTCTGTGGATATCAGATTTCTGCATTCTCAGTAGAGATTTTTTGTCTTCCTATTTGTCATCTTATCTCATCAATCACTACCCCAGAACCAGACAACTGAATCAGCACTTTCCAAGCATCAGAGTTGGGACCTTTTCTCCATTAAAAGAAAACTTACAAGCCATTGGGGACCAAAGAGGAGGGGAGGAAGGCTATCTCCTCTGGGGACTGCTATTCCATATTGTAGTATGGCTATCCCCATAAACCATCTGGGAGTTGCCACCCCACCTTTCCCACCAGCTGGTCTCAGTGTTGCTCAGATAGCTAGTCAAGATCCAACTCGAGATGCACCAGCGTCATCGTCAGCTCTCCTGAGACCTCTGCTGGTTGTAAAGAAAATCAATAGACCATTAGGATCCATAATTTCTCAGCTTCTTCTGGTGTAGTAGGCAGATTAACACAAATGTCACAGATTTTGAGAGCAATTGCTACTACCTATAGGAAATAATATGGACAGAAGAATGCGAACAATCCCCATTTTAAATTAGTACCTTGAATCCAAAAAGAATCTTTCATCCAGGAAATCAAAGGAGTCTGGTATATAGGGAGAGAGAGACCTGAAGGGGCTGATGATGACTGGAGACGCAAACCGAAGGACCCAAACTTCCAGAAGTCACCACAACTTTCCCCTCCCCATCTATAGCAGCTATCCCTGTTTGGTCCCTGTTCTGTCCTCTGTCAAGTCAGTCAGCTCCTCCTACAGCTGGGAGGAAGGCATTGAAATAATTTTGTTTGACACAGGATGAATGGGAACTTGAAGTACATATCTTAAAGCTTTAGTTTCCTCATTTGCAAAATGGGGTTAACAACTGTCATTCCAACCGTACAGAGTTTCTGGGTAGATCAAATGAGATAATGTATGTAGAATGTTTTGTAAACTTTAATGCATTATATAAATATCAGTTATTATACACATCATATACAGGGTATCCCAAAAGTCTTAATGTTGATTTAAAGTTTAAAACTGTAGTAGGACTCTTGGAACACCTTATGTGTATTCTATGCATATCTGCAATCTATTGAATAACTTATCTGCAAAAACTAATAACTTGAAGAGTAATCGCTTTCTACTGTAGGTAGCCAGGTGGCACAGTAGAAAGGGCACTGGACTTGGAATCAAGAAAAAATCATCTTCCTAAGTTCAAATCCAGCCTCAGACATTTATTAGCTGCATGAGCCTGGGCAAATCACTTCACCCTGTTTGCCTCAGTTTCTTCATCTGTAAAATGATTTGTAGAAGGAAATGACAAATCACTCCAGTATCTTTGTCAAGAAAACCCCCCAAAATGGGGTCACAAAGAGTTGAACACAACTAAAACAAATTTTTAAAAATCTCTCTACTCCCCAAACGGGATCATTCCTTAAATAACATCAGCATGCCCTTGATCTTAACCCAGAATATTAGAAGTGATTAAATCAACATCTTTTTTCCTCTATCCCCATAGAGAATCTTTAGTTAGGGACAGCCTCCTGATTACCAATACTCCAAATATAGGAAGAAAAGACTTCTGTTGTAAGCAACCAAGGAGTCATCAAATCCAACCCTCTTAGTTTAAAAAGTAATTTTAAAAAACCTGAAACAGGAAAGAACTTGATGTCAGTAAAGACTCAAATTACTGATGATCATAATAATAATAATATACATTATATGTTGCATATCCTCAAATAATTAATAATTTAATAAGTTATTATTTATATATCATTTTAAGATCTACAAAGTGTTTTGCATGTTATCTCATTTTAGCTTCACAACAATCCTGGGGAGGTAAGTGCCATTATTATCCCTATTTCACACATGAGGAAACTGAGGCAGACAGATTAAATGACTTGCCCAGGGTCATACAGTAAATATCAGAAGCTATATTTAAACTTAGGTCTTCTCAACTCCAAATTCAGCATTCTATGCACTGTGTCACATACCTACCTAAAATAAGATTTTAAAGTTTAGCCCAGAATTTTCCAAACATCTCATTTGTTCCTCACAATATTCACAATGAGGTACATATGTCTGGGGTTCAAGGGTCTGAATTTTCACTGGTGGAGTCCTTCCTTTCACTAATGCAGATCATAACCCTCCCATAATTTAGGAGATAGTCTTCAAAAATTGCAGTAGCAGAAAAATCCATCCTCCCTGGGACCAAACTAGTGATGAGTTTATCCAAATATAGGTCCATGGATAACAACTCATCAGTAGGTCCATAGCTGAAACCTTTCTAGCTTGGCAAATCAGGTTGGATCTTGCACTTTACTAAGCACATACATTGAGAACTCAGGATCACCACTATACCATGATGAGACAACAGAAATGGACTTCTTTAGAGAGCATAGGTACTAAATGGGGCGACTAAGATGGTACAGTAGATAGAGCACGAACTTTGGAGTCAGAATGGACCTGAGTGTAAATCTAGCCTCAGACACTTCTAGCTGTGTGACCTTGAACAAGTCACTCAACCTTGCTTGCCTCATTTTCCTCATCGGTAAAATGAACTGGAGAAGAAAATGGCAAACCATTCCAGTACCTTTGTCAAGAAAACCCCAAAAGGGATCTGAAGAGTCAGATGCAACTGAAACTACTGAACAACAACAGGTACTACACAGGTTATTATCCCCATTTAAATGACTTGCCCAAAGTTACTCAACTAATCAGTCAACTGAGGTTTTACAAAATTTCCACAAGGATTTTGGAACTTAAAATTCTTTCATTGGCTGAAATCAAGAGAGTGTTAACTAAATTTATAAGTTAATTGCCTCCCCAAATTTTTTTTTATCACCTGAAACTTATAGTTAGCAAAGAAATAAATTACTGTTGATGTGTAATGCCAACTAGAGTAGGTCTTTGTCTTATGAAGTAAAAGGACATGACAAGTTAAAACAGTGACACAAAGAACATGGAATCAGAAAGTTTCCCAAGAAGTTCTTCCTGACTTTCCAAACAGTATAGCACCCAAACCATCCTAGATCAATGAGAATTGACTTTATAAAGCCCTCTAGAGGAGTGAATCCAACCACTCCCCTATCCCTTACTTCAGTGTCTCATACATCAATTAACAATAGGGTCCAGTGGAGCACAGAATTAAAGTAGTTCTAAGCAATTCAGTGATAGACTAATTTTGGTATAAAATACTCTGATATTTAAGGCAAATGTTATCGAAGAATAACCAGGTTATCCACTGGTTCCCTCTGTTCTTTGTTTATGGGAACACTTATGACCATATTTGGGTTGGCACAGAGTACAAGTAGAGTCAGTATTCAGGTCACCCCTCTTAACTCTTGGGCAGTTGGGAAGGAAAAATTCCTCTGCTCTGAAGCTAGGGGAGATCATGCCAGCCTTGGTTTTTAGCCACATCCCTATCTCATTAGGTCAGCCTCTTTACTACTGCAGTCTGGCATGGAAAGGGTTCCCAGATGCCTATAGAAACAGCTGTATAAATTGATTCCAATTTGGGGAACTTTTTTTATTTTTAAAGGTTTTTAAAGACCTCTAGATGGTACATGGGTATCCTAGGTGAGGTTCTCCCCTTTGTCCTTTTCAGAAATAGAACTGGGTAAAATAGCACCACTCAGTACAATCAAAAATTCACAGTTTTATTCATCATAATCATTCTTGAAGTATTTAAACAGGAAAAGTTTTGTTTTGGTTTTTCCACAAAGGCTTGACAAAAGACAAGAAAACATCAGGCACAAAATATTCCAGTGAGATGCACAGTAAAAAGCAGACTTCAAAATGTGGCTTGTACACTATGGAAACATCAGATTATTTTTAAAGTGACATTCAATGTATCTTTTATGCTCACAAATGTCCTCCTCCATCCTTTCCATTCATCCACCTCACAATTCCAACTTACATCTAGACTACATGCCGTATAGAAGGCATCCAATACAATATAAACTTTCAAAAGGAGCTCCTCAGTCACACACACACACATACATACAATACATACACATGTGAAGTAAAAGTCCAATTATCCTGCTTCTCTGGGTCCCACAACACCAAGTTGTGTTTAGTTCAGATACTCCTCCTTCAATGAGATTCTTATAATATCACCATCCTAGCTGGGGCTAATGGCAAAATCATGTCCCTTAAAAAATTACCTCCCAACTCTGCTCCCCAAGTTAAAAAGCATTTTAAGCTTCCATCAGAATCCAACCTTTGACAAGACAATAGGAAAGCCTGTATTTGTCCGTATTTTATAGCAAGTGCTCCTTACAGTGCTTTCTGAGTCTGGGTGAATGGATGGAAGGGATATGAACTGCTCTGTGTTTGTTTGGAGTTACAAAGGGCATCGACATATGCCATGGTGACAAGTACCTTGTGTATATACTTTTGTGATCCAGATAGCTTTCCACAAAAAAGGGGGTGGAGGTCACAGCAATGTAATCACGCACAATCAGATTCAAGTATTTCAAAGACTGATATAAGGGAAGGAAGTGCAGAAATATCTAAATGAATCAACTCCCAAGAAAAATGAGAATACAGTATCAATAAAGCTGGAAATAGAGACCTTTAATTACTTCTGCTGTCAGTATACCAATCCCAGTGTGTAAAAGGGTGACAGTGACAAAGAATGTCTTTCTACTTACTGTATATCTCTACATAGACTTGTTTTAATCTCTAAAGCAGGAAAAGGGGCCTAATCTAATTGATTCATAGTTGCAGTTACCTGGAATACAGAAGGTTTTAGGCTAGTCTTTCCACAGTGCCTTGCCTTTAATAAATGTTTGCTGAGATGAATCAGAGTATGGTTGGTACAAAAGTCTTCTTTAAAAAGAACCTGTCTAATTTTTTTTTTTCAATACCTGGGCCTGAATTTTTTTGCTAAGATTTTTTTGTCATCTTGATTCAGAGGAATTGTTATAGTGAACAAGACAGTGAGATGGTGAACTAACTTCTTAAGAACTAGGCAGAGCAACCCATGCAAATGAATCAAAGGACATCTTTAGAGATCTAAAGAAATGAGAACAGTATTCAGAGTTCAGTAGACTAGCTCCAATCCTTAGGGGAGAGAGCTGCCCTCACATCTCTTCTGTCTTTCTCCTTCTTTTAACCTTCTTTGGGCCACGGAACCCATTGGCAAAACTCGTGAAGCCTATGAACTCCTTTTTAGAATCATATTTTTAAAAGCATAAAATAAAATTCAAAGGAAACCAATTATATTGAAATAGTTAATCAACTTGAAAAAAAACAAACAAGGTTACAGACTTTAGATTCAGAACCTCTGTTTTGTGTCTTAGGCTGGTAATGAATTCATCCAAAAGAAAAAAGGATTGAGATAAATTCTGAAATGGAGCCAGAGATAGTTAAAGGTGCAGTGAGTAAGTAAGGGTTATGAGTCACTTAGGTGAGTGGGGAGAGACTGGAGGATGAAAAAGACTTTAGATAGTGTTATTCTTATTCAATCTAACTGATGGAAGAAAAACTTCAATCTCACTTTGGAAAAAGTGGTCTTTTTGGGGGCTGGGGGTGGGGGGAGACATTATCCCAAGTAGGCCTCCACTCTCTACTTTTCCTGAAACGTTGCCTTTGGAAATCTTGAAACTCAAAATAAAATCTATAATGAATTATTCGTCATATTTTTCTATTTTAAATTCTTAGAGGAAGAGGAGAAAAAGGAAGATAAAATAACAGTGTTCTCTTTTCTTCACTGTATGTATCATTTTTAATCTCCACTTAACCCCCACACAAATCACATCCTTTTCATCCTAAAAAGACCATTATAAAAATTTCGTTTCAGCATCAGCAACACAAGTGCAATAGAATTCATGCTTCTTGCATTTCTAAAAGCATCTCTGCCTGCTTTTTGCAGGCTAAGCTAAAAGAGATTCAATCTGTTTCCCTTAAGGGTTTGCAAGAGAAATGGGCCTCCTGTTTTGCCAGAAGACAGCTGCATAAAGAATGAGCTCCCTTTTTAAGTCTCAGCTAATCTGAGATGGTTCCCTGGCACTATGTGGCAGGATTCTGTCCCATTTGGCAGAAAAAACCTACCCCACAAGTCTCGGGGTCATAACAAATGGTTTTTCAGTATTAGTGTTGACATTGTTGTGGCCAGTCTACCTGCTTATCAATTGAAGGAGACAGATCTAAGTCAAAATGATCTCCAGAGGATATTTATCTTGACTCATTGGTATACTGTTTTGTGTACGCGTGGCTCAGTTTCCATCTGTAAAGTGGAATGGCAATCTTGCCTAGAGAGGGCTCTGGTGATGAATGAACAAGGTAGAGATTAAGAACACAGTTACCCTCCTCAAAAACAAGGCCATATTCCAGTAACAAAGTGTTCTCTCCACAAGAGGCCAAGTTTCAAGTAACTAGTATATTGTAGCTACCTGGCTGTCTTAGCTTTTGGAGATGAGCATCCTTTGCGCAAGGGCCATCATGGTATCTGTGCACTCTTGTGGTACACTGAAAACGTCTTAACAAACTAAATCACCAACTACTGAGTCCTGAATACCACTGACAACCAAATTACATCTGTAAGGTGGAAGAAATTTACAACGAACCAAACTGAGCAAACTTGGGAATTGTTCAGTGGGAAAAGAGCGTACACATCAAGTGCTATTAATGTACGACCCAACTATGTTCTGTGCATCAGAAGTTACGAGTATAATTGTGAGCCAGACACTGGGTTTTTCACAAATGAAACTGTTTTGCATTCAGTAGGTAACTAGGGAAAAATACAAAGTTATAGAAAGGCTCTCTAGATTTCCTCCCAGGCCTTTTAGCATGAGGATAAAATGAAAATTTGACACTAACTAAAAGAAACCACCATAAGGAAAATATGCTTTCATACACAAACATGTACACACACACACACACACACACACACACACACACACACACACACACACACACAGGAAAAGGAAGCTGGTGAAACTGATGAGAAATCTTATATTCCATAGCTCTTGTCGTAGCAAGCAAATGTGTACCTGTGTGTGAATGCTGATAAAATACACCAACTGGAGGTTTGGGGAGTAGTCACTGGGACCCTAGAGGCCCACAACATAGGAGCAAGGAATAAGGGTTAACAGTCTGGAATAAGATAACTCTTTCTAAACAGCTCACAATGAAAAAGTAGAAACACACTTCACACCAAAACCACACAAGTTTACTGTTCCACAAAATCTTTTTTACTCCCTTTGTTTCCTGGGCGGATGCGGTCACTTGCTGTCCCGCACTACTGCTAGCTTCTCTAGCTCCTGTTGTGAGAATTCCAATTCTCATAATGCTGGTTTTGTATTCATCTTTGTCCATCCCTTTGCTTTCTTTTTAATCTGGAAAACAAAAATTCTTTTGGAGCTTGTGAGACTCAGCACTCACAACACCATAAAAAATGACTGACCCAGATTATACAGCGCTAATAGGATGTCATCGCTTTTTAGTACCGCTGTTACCACTGGAAGATTTGTTGAAGCTTCTGCTCATCTGGGGAAAGTGGACAGTTGGGGTTCTTTCTGTTGGGCCATATAATCCCAAATTCCTGGCCGCGGCTGATTTTCGAAGAGGCTTGACACTGGGGAAGGGGCTAAAGACGGGTGCTTTTGGATAGCTGGTTTGGGGAGGCTTGACAGGGATTCGTGGCTCAGGTCCGTGCTGGTGGCAGGTCTGGTTAGCCCTGGGTTCTGTTTCGGCAGAACTCCTTTCATTAAGTTCCAAAGCTTCTAGCTTCAGCTGGACCTCTGCCACATTGGCACTGGCATCTCTAAACACAGGCTCAGGAGACTGCCCATCAATTGTCCTACTCATGCCATCTTCAGAGCTGCCACCCTCTCTCCCAGCCTTCTCTGTGCTGACAGGTGGGGTATCCTCTGCCACTCCCAGGTTGGTGGTCTTACAACCTTCGTTTTGTTCTTCAATCAGCCCAATGGTGTCCCCACAGCCCAGCTGGCTCTTGGTCCTGCTGATGTTCTTCCTGTGAACACGGATGTGGGTACGCCAAGGAGAGTTGAGCTTGGTCTTAAGGTCTTCATGCGGAATAGGAGACAGCTTGCCTCCTGTGTGACCCGGAATATGGATGACCGCATTTTTGGCAGCTCTGTTAGTTGTTTTCAATTTCTTTCCCAAAAGAAGGTGATTTATAACTGGAGAATGATTTACCTGAGATGGAAGGAGACTGGTCACTAGTCCTTTATCTGAAAGAAATGTTAAAAGTGCATGTGAAATGTGCTAAAAACACAAGGAAACATTTTCATCTCAGAGAGGCTGGTTATCCACCACGAAAGAGACGCTGTATGAGAGCCCATCCACCCCTCTACTTAAAGCAAAATAATGTGACTGAGAGCAAAATCATTAGGTTATTCAACCAGAATCAACCCAATAGTTAGCAGATTTATTAAAAGCTGAATTCCATACATTCCACAGACCTGATCCCCTCCTTTCCATTGCTCATGCCCAGGCTCCTCATAGAATCACAGATTTAGGGCTGGAGGCAAACTCAGAAGTCATAGAGTCCAACCTCATTTTACTGACAAAACTGAAGCCATGTGACGATAAATGACCTGACCAAAGATACACAGACAGTGATGGAAGCAGGATTCAAAGCCAGGCCTTTCTCTCCAAATTGAGTGCTCTTTACACTTCACTATCTTGCCTCCTTTAATGGGACAGGAAAATCTATGACATAAAGGCTTCTGACTCTTCATTTGCTGATCACAAGCTACTCCCTGAAGCTCATCCTTCAGCATAGTAATCTTTTGTTTACAAGCATCCACCTAAATGGTAGAGTACCTAGAAACTGGGAGCTTTGTTGTTGTTTTTTTAAGCTAACAAGACAAGAAACTGTGACAATAATAGAATGAGAGCTGTCAGAATTCTAAGAGAAAGGAAAAATAAACACTATTTTTTCCTTGATGTAAGAGCCAGAGGGATAAGAGATGTCATGGAAACATATTGAAAATTCCATGTAATCACAGTTAACCAGCCTCCCCAATCCTAACCAAGACAAGTCATCCATACAACTACTCCTTCTTGGTACTCATTCCACATCTGTCTCCTGCTGCCATCATCCCACCCCTTTCTGTTACCCCTTCAGTCTCCCAATGGTGGTAGCAGCAAGCCAAAGTATGCAAAGGAACAAGATCTGTAAACCTTAGAGCTGTGAATATGGCACAATGCCCAAGAGCAAGGATCTGGGGATGAACAAGAGGGAAGATATTGACCACAATAGTTACAACCTTCTTTGATATGGCAATGCCAAGTATCCTGATGGGGACAATGGAAACAAAAGGGCCATAGGTGATTATGAACGTCCAGTCCCTGGTCCTAGTTCTGCCAGGTTAGTCTAAACACAAGATATACTAACTACTTCCATGAGATTTATCTCTAAGAAGAAAAGGCTGGATTTGGAATCAAAGGACTTTGGTTCAAATCCTACTTTTCTTACTTAATACCTGTAAACCTTTGAGCAAACCCAGTTTTCTAGAAAATAAGGCTAGCAGATTCTAAGGTCTCCTCCATCTCTAAATCCATGAAGATACTTAATTCTCTAGGATCCAGATCATGAGCCAATGGGCTATTTATTAACTAACAACAGTAACATGCCATAAGCCCAAGCATGCTACTTTTTACTTGCTGATGATTTAAAAGTGAGCCTGTCTTTTCATGTTGTTTCTCATCATTCCTCTACTTTAAGCAACAAAAATTGAGTTTCTGTTCAAAGTCAGTCACAAGTCTGTAAAGAATGGTAAATGTAGGTCTTGGTTTAGTTTTGAGAAGATATCATTTCCATTAGGGTATTTGACCAGAATCAACCCAACAAATAGCAGTATTTAAGCATTTAGCCATATTGATGATTAGGATTATGGAAAAATCAAAAAAAAATCAAAAAACATTTAACAATCCTTGGAAAAGAGTATCACAAAATCGTACCAGAAACATGTCACATTTTGGACACTAAGATACTACTGACCTACCATTGTAGGATACATGTCTAAATGGTGGTGATGGCTTTGTACTGAACTGTCTACTCTCTCTCACCCAGTTTCCCATGTGATGAGGAGGAAAGTGGGAGAAAAGTAAATTTAGGTCACAAAATATAAATCCATGACTTTGATATCCATAGTACCTTGCTCTAATCAAGAGAGCTCACTGGACTCCATGGCATTTCACTTTCTCATTGTCATGGTATATCTTTTTAAAGGGTTCAGGTTTAGTGGAAAGTTTAGTAGTGAGTTTGTCACATAAATGACTGACTGTAATATGATTTACTGATGCTAATTACATCAAATTTGATTTTCAGGGGCAACACACCTAAAAAAATCAAAGGACAAAAAAGAATCTCAAGTCCAAGGATGGAACAGATTTACACTTATTGGAATCAGCAAACCCATCTCCACAAGCCCAGTGATCAAAGGCATGTTTAAATACCATTGGTTGAGTGGTCCTTGGAATTTAACAAGACCCCAAGATCTTTTTCTTCTTTGGAGCCTGATAAAACAAGATAAAAATTAAATGCTCAGTGTGTGGTTGCTTCCACAGCACTACAGAAGCTATACTGCCCTTAGTCAGATAACCAAGAGCTCTTTGCTTCACTTATTCACGGTGTTTTGAATCACAGAAAACCGATTCAAGAAAAACTTCCCGTTACCTGCCCTGATGTACACCTGATGAACCTGCTGCTGCTGCTTCTTTTTAATTCGGGAATATTGCCGCTTTAGGGCATTGATGTCTGTTGTCATACGCTCCATCATCATGCTGTTAAAGGCAGCATGGTACTCGCTGCGACAGGAATCAATTGCTCCTGGGCTTAGCTCAGCAATGTTATTAGAGCCCAGACTGTGCTCTTCACTGGGATCTATAACCAGGAAAAACAAAAAAAGAGAGAAAAAGGAAAGGCCATTGGTATGGGGAGTGGAATATGAGCAGGGGGTCAATAGGAATAAAATGTAGCATGATCCTTAGAAAGAAAGGAGAAGGAAGAAAAGAAGGACAAGAAGGAGGAGAAGGAATTGAAGGAAGAGGAGGAGGAAGACAAGGAATGAATTTACTTAGCATTCGTTTGATTTGACTCAAAAAACGCTTTGCTTCATTTCCTTCTGATGTAAATGACTACCTTGAAAACATCACACAAATATACAAACTCAGTCAATGAATTTTTTGGGGGGTATCATTATTTCTCTGAATGTCAGGTACAAGGTAGAATGCTAGAGTGAATCCTAGCATCATGAACATAGGATCATAGAGTAACAGACTAAAAATCCTAAAATAACCTGAGAAGTCATCAGATCCAAGACTCTCATTTTACAGATAAAGAAAAGGAAATTGACAAATGTTGGAAAAGATGCGAGAAAATTGAGACACTAATGCACTGTTGATGAATCTATAAAACAATTTGGAACTATACCCAAAGGGCTATAAAATCATGCATACCTTTTGCCTAAGCAATACCACTACTAGGTCTGTATCCCAAATAGATAAAAAAAAACAAAAAGGAAAAAGACAAAATGTTTATAGCAGCTCTTTTAGAGGTGGCAAAGAACTGGAAATTGAGGAGAATGTCCATCAACTGGGGAATGATGGTACAAGTTGTTGTATATGATTATGATGGAATATTACTGTGCTATAAAAAAGAATGCAGGATGCTCTCAGAAAAACCTGGAAAAACTTACATGAACTGATACAGAGTGATTTCAGCAGAACCAAGAGAACATTGTACATAGTAACAGCAATTTTACAATGAACAACTGGGAATTATTTAGCTATTCTTGGCAATACAATGATCCAAGACAATTCTGAAGGACATGATGAAAAATGCTGCCCATCTCCAGAGAAGGAACTGACAGAGTCTGAAAGCAGATTGAAACACATTTTTCCTTTATGATCTTTATTTTCCTTGGGGATTTTTGTCTTTCTTTTCCTTCACAGCATAACTAACATGGAAATATGTTTTTCATGACTCCAAATGTTTAAACCTATTTCAAATTGCTTGCCTTCTCAATGAGGGGCGGAGAGGAAGGAGAGAATTTGGAACTCACATCTTTTTTAATGATTGCTAAAAATTGTTTTTGCATGTAATTGTGGTAAAAATAAAACATTTTATTTTTTAAATTTAAAAAATAAGAAGTTTAGCAGAGCTAAACTACCTTATACCCTTTGACTCAGCACTATCACTAAGTAGTATATTTCCAAAGATGATAAGGGAAAAAGGAAAAGAACCTATATATTCTAAAATGTTTCCAGCAACTGTCTTTGTGGTGACAAAGAACTAGAAATTGCAGGGATGCCCGTCAACTGAACAAATTGTGGTGATTGTGATGGAATACTACTGTGCCATAAGAAATGATGAGCTCAATTATTTTAGAAAGACTTGCACAAAATAAGGAAGAGTGAAATGAGCACAACCAAGAGAACATTGTATACAGTAACAGCAATATTTTTTTAAGAATGACTTTGAGCAAATAAGTTATTTTGACTAGTATAAATACTCAAATTAACTATAAGGGATACATAAAGAAAGATGCTATCTGCATCCAGAGAAAAAACATAAATACCAAACAATTTTACATGTGTATGTGTCTGTGTCTGTGTGTGTGTGTGTGTGTGTGTGTGTGTGTGTGTGTGTGTGTATCCAAGTGTAGCCATCTAGAGAGGGGAAGAAAGAAAAAAGAAGGAACTTAGATGATGATTTTGTTGTATATTTGAAAGAAATAGCAAGTTGTTCATGGTAGATTTGCAATTTCATGTGAAATCATATTTTTTTATTGTGCTATGTTATGAAAATGTTCATTTTTTCCATAAATTAAAAATAAAGAAAAACATTTAGCAAAGAAGGGGAGAAAACGAAATGGTAGCTGGGTAGATTAGAAGCAGAGATGTGCTGGAGCCTAAGTTGTTTGTTAATTTTTTTCAGTGTAAGTATTTTTAGATCAGAAATTAACAAATGCTACAGATCAGGGCTTGATTTATTGCTGTACTAATTGTCTAGACTTAAGAAAGTGATGGGAAAAAATGTTAATAATATAAATTAAACTTAAAAGTTGCTGTAAGTACTTCCTTTCCCTTGGAGAGCCAATTGTTGTACTCTTACCAGCAGCATACCCCTGATTAGGAAGGTCAAAGGAAAACATTGTTTTCATGATTAAATTTGATTAGATTTGACCATAGTCAGAGTCAGGAGGACTGAGTTCAAATTCCATCTCAGATCCTTACTAGCTGTGTAACCCTGGACAAGAAGTCATTTAATCTGTCTAAGCCTCAGTCTTTTCATCTGTAAAACAGGAATGATAAAAGTACCTCCCTCACAGGGTTGCTGTTAGGATCAAATGAGATACCATTTATACGGTGCTCTGCAAACTTTAAAGAGCTGTATAAATGCTCATTATTATTATAATATCATGCTACAATATATGTACTATATATAATCATATATAATTATATACATAACATTATTATGCTAACATATAACATGGCATATTATATTTTATTAACATAACCATTATAATATAACAATATATTTCATCATATAGAATATTTTATCAATATAACATGACACATACTAATTAATACCATAATTGTTATAACACATAATCTATAACATCAATTTGTTTCAGCAGCGAAGTATACCAGATTTGAAATCAGAGGACCCGGCTTCTAATCCCGCCTTTGGTACTTATTGTCTGTGTGGTCTCTGGTAAATCACTGAAAGCTCTTAGCACAACACCTGGCACATAGCAATCAGTATACAAATGTTAAGAATCATCGTCACCATCACCATTATTATTACTTATCAAAGTCTGCGTTTACACATGCACGGGGATAGGCCAGACCCTAGGAATGTGACCAGAGTCTCACAGAGAATGCAAACTATAAACAGCAAAAGAAGCTCCAAGTACCCCACAGGAACACTTCCACATGATCCTAGGCCATCCCTGGCCAGGTGCCTTCTTGGTTCTGTTTCTATGGAATGCCTGGCTTGGTCTGGTGTTGGTTCAGGGATCGGTCACACCATTCTGTCCTCCTGCAGCCAAGAACTACCTTTGTGAGTAAACTCCCCCAAACAACCCAATTAGCCTAACAAAACCCTAATAAATCTACATTTATTTGCTGTCAAGCTGACCCAGGTCCCTCTTTCTTCATTATCTCAGTGTTCTCTCAGGTCTGTGTCCCTACAAATGGTATATCAAGACAGAACAGATCAACCCTTACATTTGACCTTACAATTGCTGTAGCTGGCATACAGGCGTCCTTACACCTTACACTTCATCTGTAAAATGATGAACTCTCAAGGAACCTTTCATCCCTAAATCAGTGATCCTATGTTGGTTGATAAAAAGAGCTAATCTGAGACAGAGAAGACACTTGATGGAGAAAAGTTTTATGTGGAAAGGGAGAGAAGCAAGGATAGAGGCAGACGAATTATCATCGCATTATACCTGGTCCTTCTACAACTGGAGAAAAGGAGAAGAGAGGGTTTTAATCATGAGAAAGGTTTTAGGAATACGTTATGATGCCAAGAAAGCTCACATCATATAATCTCAATCTCAGCGAAATGGAAAACTAAGGCCATATGGGGGGAGTTGAAAGTGGAGAGAAAAGAGGTTTGCAATAGACACTGTGGAGAATGGTTAGTGTAAAAAAGACTGCTTTGAAATTAATATGTTGAATTCTTTATATATCTTTTCAATAAAGCAAGTTACACAGAATCAATGTGTGGTTGCACATATAATGATTTTTTTTCTGTTCTACTTTGTATATAGAAACACTCTTTTATGTTTAAGAAAAAAATAAAATTTAAAAAGTCTAAAAAAACACCAAAGAATGAGATAGGATATAAGAAGGGTAGGGTAGGAGGATGACTGAGCAGCAGTGAGGGCTCAGCTGGAGTTATGTATTTTATGCATTTTTAATGAGTGGAATCAGTTCAGTTTCATTATATTTTCTGATGATGCTCGGAAACCCTGGGAAATTTTCCCCATTCTCACTCAGCATCTCCCTCGTTCTGGAATATGCTACATCTTATCTCTGAAGATGAAAAACATGCAAATCCTGGACAGAGACTACCAGGAATAAGCCCCACACCAACAGAGAGCCTAAGGGAGAATGCCCAGGATTCTCAACCCTGCTCCTCTGAGCTGCACCTGGCCTCTGCCCCTCCATTCTCCCCTCACAGTCCCTCTGCTGTTTGAACAAGGATATACCAGCTCCATTCCCTTTGTCTGATACTTCGACATACCTTGACTAACTGCAGCCCTGGGCAGAGTAGCTGAGGCAAGTAGCCCCCACCTCACTCAAGCTGTTCTCTGCAATCCCCAGGGAGGCTCCTACATGTTCCACACCACTTGTGTTCTTTCTCGACCTTTGTGCCCCACTGAGTTCCTCTCCCTCCACACTGTGCAGACAGAATTCCAGGATTGCTACTAAAAGCAACCTGATTTCACAAAGAACAAGTCTAGCTCAGGCTAACTTCATTCCCTTTCCTGGTACAGTCATTTGGTTGGTATACTAGGGAACTGGCAAAGACAGTATCTGGAATTCAGCAAAGTATGTGTCAAAGTTTTCTATGATGTCCTTGTACATAAGATGGAGAAATGTGGGTCCTAGTGCTAGTAGGTGAATTTGCTGTGGTTTATACAACAGTATATCCAAGGAGAGTTTAACCTGTCCCTGGCATTAGCTTTGTTAATAAGCCTTTTTCCCCAACTAATAATCTACAAAAGAGGCTTCATGGGGGAAAATTGGGGAACCCTTAGCTCCAGGGTATTTTAGCTGTTACTGAGCCAAAAACCATTACCCAGTTTATAGTTGTACCTTCAGGAATTAAAATTACAAGGTCTTATGGAATGCTCACCATACGATAGAGTTAGGTTTCCCACAGAGCCTCCAAAGACAGTGTTGCTGTTCATAGGAAGTACAGTGCAAGGAAAAGATCAAGTCAAAGGGTATTTACTATCTAAGCGGGAGGATTATGCTTTTGTTCTAAAGTGTTTTTGTTCACTGGGGGGTTGAGAATCTCCACCTGGGGAGGTCAGAGCCCTCATAGCCAAGGCTCTGAAGGATCAAGACAGGACAACGTAAGGGGAAGTTTTAGCTGGTCCCAGCCAAGGGTTTCGACCTTTTCTAAAAGCGCCATAGCAGAGTTATAGCTATGGCCTACAAGCTTTAAGCTAAAATAGCATAGCATGGTCTGCCCTTCCTTAAAGGAAGAGATATTCAAGAATTTCAGCTGATCCAGAAGCTCAAGACAGCAGAGAAATTACAGTGAGGCAGCATCCAATGAGGAGGACAGCAAGCAACCGAGCCATGACTGAGTAGCGTTGAGAAGAAATTAGGAAACCACCAGGGGGCAGCACAATGTCACTACCATACCTGGGTTCCTTGTGGCTATGGCCTTCTACACATGTTCCCGACATATGCTCATTTTTCCCACTATGTATTTGTGGGAAAGTATGCCCAAATGTATGGGAGAAATGATTGGAAGGAGTTTTTCTTATGCTAATTCATTAAATGTATTTGCTTTGAACTCTGCGGTATTCTGACTGACCATTGAAGTTAAATACGTCAGTGTAGACTTGTGAACTATGGCTTTATGGAATGCCAGAGGATTTTGAGTCTGGGGGAGTCATTCCTGTCTTCTCCAGGAGGATCCGTGAATTAGGAGTTACCTCTGTCAAATCAGGGGCAGGTTGTCTCAAAAGAAAACATGGAAGCTATCAAGAATCATATGAAATAATGTTCCAAATCATTAATCACAAGATGAGCGGAGGAGCCTGCATTGGGCTCTGGCTGAGGGAAAGAGAATGGGGTGGAGGGCAGAAGCAAACTGTATCCAACCTTCGGCTTTCTAAAGAAGGGGCAGGAAACACAAGGACCAAACACCATTCCAGTGGACTTCGAAGGAGACATTCTACCCACCTCTTGACACAGAGCACTAGACACAGGATGTAGAGTGAGACCATTCCTCAGACATGGCACTCCATCTCCCATCTCCCACCTCTGCAGCTTTGCCCAGGCAGTCTGCCATCCCTGGAATGTACTCTCTTCTCACTTCCATCTCTTAGAATTCCTAGGCTGGCTCCCCATGACTCATTTCCTTTTCCTTTATCATCCTGGCTGCTTCCTATCTCACAGCCATTATCTATTGCTTTGACCTGGTGTTCACAATGATACCTAATAATAGTGACCATCCAGCACTTTAATGTTTACAAAGCACTTCATTTGATCCTCATCACAACTCAGCGAGGTACACCTTACAGATAAGGAAACTGAGGCTGGGAAAATTAAATGACTTGCTAGTAAGAGCCAGAAGCAAGATTTGAATTTGGACTTTCTGATTCCAAATTCAGCCCTCTCTCCTCCCCAGCACCTCGCTGCTTTTATCTTCTTCTTGACCCACTTTGAAAATAAGAAAGTAAGCATTTTTCCTTCTATTGTTCTTTCTCTGAAAAAGGAACAGTCGTTTTTAATTTTCCAAAGCTTTTCAATGCTTGTCAGGAGAAAGTAAGAAGTCTCCTGATTGAGCCTCCCATTATCACACCTCCTCTCTTTCATTCCAGTTAGACCCTATAGGAAGAGACAAGATGACAGATAATGCACTCTCTGTTCCAGTCAGACTGACCTGGCTCTCCTCCTACCTCAATGCCTTGACACAGGTAGTCCCCCTTAGACCAGAAAACACAGTGTCTTCCCCTCACCTTACTTAGTAGAGTCTCTCCTTCCTTTATGGCTCAGCTATAACTTTTACTGATCTCATTATTAATATTCTGTCTTAAAATTACATTGAATTACAATTTGCATATGCTTTTGATTTACTTATCTGCATGCAAGTCTTATGCCAGCACCTCCCCGTATAGAAAGTAAGCTTTCCGAGAATAAGACCTGATCCATTTTAATCTTTGTACTCTACATCCCTAGTGCCAAGCATAGTGTCTTGCAGGTAGCAGATGATTAATAAATACTTGTTGATATATGTCTTGCACATAGCTGGTGCTAAATACGTGCTTGAATTGAATATAGATGCTAATGATAGATTCCTAGACACACATTCCAGAGGAAAACCAACTTGGGTGTATCCTGGGCATATCATCACAGGAAAGTGAGAGAGTGAATCTCTGGGGTGAAGAGAAGTCAGGGGCCTAAAGAGAGAGAAACGGGATAAATAGTGAGGACTCACAGCACCGGGGTTGGGGGAGCTGCAGCAGGGGAAGGAGGAAGGGAAAGGAGATGAACAGAGTTTACCTTTCATCCTCCTTGCCACTAAATTCTTGCCTTTACCAGACTTAGTGAAAGGTAAGAAACATGTATGACATGGGGGCGTGGGAGGGACAGTAGAAAGCAGTAGAGGAGAATAGGGAAGGAAGAGGGGAGGAAAATCTTAATGCTGACAGTGTGGAAAGAAGAAAGGTTTCCATGGCATTAGTATGGCTCATCTGTTTGAAGGGCATGGTGGAAGGCTTTTTGTAGGTAAGGAATATACTAACATAAATTTAATAAGAGCCTAATAGATAAGCTATGGACACCAAGGTGGCACAGTGGATAGAGGATTGGACTTGGAATCAGAAAGACTCCTCTTCGTGAGTTCAAATCTGGCCTCAGACACTTACTAGCTGTGTGACCCTGGGCAAGTCACTTAACCCTGCCTGCTTCAGTTTGCTCATCTGTAAAAGGAGTTGGAGAAAGAAATGGCAAACTACTCTAAGATCTTTGTCAAGAAAACCTCAAACTGGGTCATCAAGAGTCAGACGCAGCAGAACAAAAAATAGATAAGCTGTATGAAGAAGAAAAAAAATTGAATTTTCTGACATCAGAATGAGTGGATTCTTAAGGTGTTGAACTCCCAATCACTGAAAAAGTTTAAATATGGGTTAGATAATCATCCATCAGAGATGTTGGAGAAAAACATATTTTTTCCATTGAGAAAAGGCTTAAGTAGGTAAATTCTAACCTTCCTTCCAGCTTCAAGATTCCATGAAACAATGAAATAAATTTTATCTTGGATTTCTATTATTTGTGGTGCAAATAGATAGTTAAATGTTACATGATTAAAGGTAAAGTATTCCAACACTTGTCAGTCAGTCATTTCACAAATCTGTGCCCTTGTGCTAAGTAAAATATTTAATATTGATGTTATAATGTGGTAAATTGAATATAAAATTAATGAGATTTATTTTGATTATAAATTCCTATATATTCTTTGGAAACTAACAAACAACAAATTTATGGAAAGAGGAAACTAATTACATTTGCCTATTTAGATCTTGGCTCAGACTGGATTCTATTTACACCCATCTTACCCTCCTGTCCATCCCAACCCTACCCTTGCCCACTTTCCTAGTCACTCAGATCCACACGCTGCAACTTTCACCCCAACTCTCTACTACCTCCCACCACATCCCCCTTAAAAATAAGAAAATGCAATATTTATCAAATTGTAAGACTATTTTACATTTCATTAAAATAGACTTGCCTTACAAACAATATCTTCTTTGTAGCGATTGATTCCTACATCACTGGAGACCAATGAAAATATTTTTAGGAAGTTTTTTAAGGTGGCAACTAGACTAGCAAAATGGACCAACTAAAGCACATAGAGGCAGCATTGTGGTAAATGTTTAACAATCAGCTCTCAAAAAAATTGAACACAGAACACATTTTAAGGAATATCTGCCTTATTAGCATTTTCTCTATCATTTTCTTAAGTCTAGGCAAGCAACAAAACAATAAATCAAGTCCTCCTGATCTATAACATTTATCCATTTCCAAGGTGCAAAGGCTCACACTGAAAATTTAACAATTGGCTCTCAGGAACCATTTTGAACTGTCTTCAATACAACCCTGAACAGCAGACTCATTTGACTGACTCAGAACATTATAATAATATAAAACAGATAAAGATAAGATTCTAACTGTCTACCTTTAACTGATTTTTGATACTTCTGTAGTTCTGGAGCCAGGAATCCACTGAAAGGTCCAAGACATCCAACTGCATTGACAATAGCATCCTCATCATCTAACTCATTCTCTTCATCACTGTCTCTGTTTCTGCCAAGCCGTCTGTGAGAGAATTAAAAAAAAAAAGAGTGGTTGATTTTTTAAAGAACATGATCTTAACCAGTTGCCAATTTCCCTGTACAAATTTTGCTTGCAAATGTGTCTGATTGCTTTGGAAACTACATCAAGCCATCATAATTTTCTCTGATATTCTCTCTTGAATCTACATGGGATGTCTATGGGAGAGGGGGAGGCTTCTGCTTCTCCATGTGGTGTTATCCCTATAATATTGTCTTTAATGAATGTTTCAGTAGTAATATTCCATTTAGTTCAACAAAGATTTATAAAGTGCCTACAATATGCAAGACACTATGTTAGTCACTATAGATATAAAGATAAAAAATCAAAATAGTGCCCCACTTCAAGGAATTCACATTTTATATGAAGGCAACAGTATCTTTAGTTCTTAAGAAAACACAACTTACCCAGATACCGAAGTGGGTTTGACTGTGGCTGGGAACGGAGTAATGTTGTAGGTGTATTTCTCCCTTAGCTCTGCCAATTGAGGGAAAGGGAACTGGGCCATGGAATAAACAGTCTGAAAAAGAGAAATGCTAGTTTGGCAATGTTACAAGAGTTGTTGAATCTCTGCGGAAGCTTTGCAAGAAGAGACACTTCCCAATATGTGAAGGGTGGGGGGAAATCTTATATTTTCATAGGCAAGCAATCATTTTCACAGGTCATTTTTCATGGATAAGTGGTCATTTTTCATATGGAACCAGTCATTTTTCATAGGGAAGGAGTCATTTTCATAGGGAAGGAGTCATTTTCATAGATTTAGAGTCAGGAGGTCTGGACTCAACCACGACTCAAACTTATATGTCCTGGATTCCAGTGTTCTTTCCACTACACTACGCTGATGAAAAACAAGGATTCACAAAGCCATCAACAGTGCCCAGGCATTCCAACCATATAGAAGGTATCACTGTGCTTCTGTGACACCCACTGCTTTTCTCTAATTTGGGCAAGAGGGATGGGAGGGTACAACTAAAAATACACATCTAAGATCAGTTTTTGGTAAACATTAAGTCTGGTGGATGATCTTGTGATTGAGCAAATGCAGGGGTTTTTTTTTTTCTAAAACATGTCACCTTTTCCCAAGGCTGTGAATGAGTTTTGAGGGAAGTTGTTAATTGTTCATTTCAAAGGAGAAAATGTGTGAGAAACAAAAAAAAAGGTGGAAACCATGAGCTGTTAGTGAAATATCTAAATATATTTAAAGAAATCACTTATGTTTTTCTCCCTAGCCAGAGTACTGAATCATCCATCACTGAAGGGGTTCAAGGGGGAGCTAGATGAGACTGAAAAACTGAAAAATATCGATATCTAGTAAGGACAGACAATGATACATTTTTTCCATTGGGATCTATGTATCTATTTCAGCGATGATGACTATTAAAATCAAGTATCAAAATGAGGCAAATTCAGAACCAGAAGTTCAAAAATCCCTGTATTAGCACAAAGTGTCAAATATTTTCAAAATTAATGAAGCATATTCAATCATAATGCTTTTACAGAAAATTTTATTTATATTGATAACTGATCAAAAAAGTTTAGAGATCATTGCTCTCATCAATCTCGACTTTTAATTGTATTCTTTTTCTTTTTCCTTTTCTGAGAACACTACCATTATCCAGTCAATCTGTGATAATGCTTCTTCCCTTGGTTTCTCCAGAAATTCGTTCGGCAGAGCAATTCTCTGGAGGAGAAGTGAAGCTGGTGACCTTGCACAGCCCTCCCTCACTCAGAACAAAGTCAAGTGCAAGTCATGTCATCATGTCTCTGATGGCATGGTCTTCTTCGGCAACAACAATCAGTTATGTTGACCCCAAAGCTAGTCTTTGAAGCATCTACCTATCAATAGTCAAATGTCTCTGAGATTTCAGAAAATCAGTCTGGGTAGTACTAGAATGACACAGACCATTTATAAATCAGAGGGAGCATGGCACGATGGAGAGTAGTGGACTTAGAGTTAAGAAAACCTGGGCTCACGTCCCACCTCTCACTGTGTGATCAAAGGTGATGCATCACAACCTCTCCAAGCTTTAGTTTCTTCATCCATAAAAATGAGGATAATAATACTTAGAGGGTCTACTTCTTAGGGTTGTTCTCTCATAAATCAGATAATATACATAAGACACTTTGCAAAAAGCACCATACAAATATAAAATATGTAAATAAATTTATTAAAAATATATAAATAAATATAAAATAAATAAAAATATTAAAAATGTATTTAAAAATATAAAAACCACATATTATTATGTACTCTTTCCCCTCCCTTAAAGAATCACAGAATTTTATATCTCAGTGGCCAACTATTCCAAACCACACACAAAAATATATGTGTGCTACGACAGGGATCTCTAAATATGAAGTCTATCAAATCCTGAAGGGATCCATGGATAGATTTCAAGGACTCCATGAACTTGGATGGAAAAAAAATTACATCTTTATTTCAATATAATTGTTCTCCTCTATAATCCTTTGTATTTAAAAACATGTCCTTAATAATAATAAATAAAATTTTGTAGAAACATTTAGCAATAGTAATAATACATAATCCCATGTTTTTAAATGCACTCAAAAACATTATCCTGAAACAGGGTCCATAGGCTTGCCCAGACTGCCAATGACCCCAAAAAAAGGTTAATAACCTTTTCTACACCATATTTTTAACAAGTTGTCTTTGCTTAAAGATCTCTGAAAGAAGGAACCCACTACCTACCAAGGTAGAACATTTAAACTTTGTATACCTCTAATTGTTAAAAAGCTTTTCTTTATAGTAAGCTTAAATCTCCCTCTTCACAATTTTCATCAACTGCACTTAATTCTACCCTTTGAGGTCAAACAGAAGAAAATAGAAAAGCATAGAGAAAAGCTTCCACACAATAGATTTTCAAGTACTTTGAAGACAGCTATCATGTTGGCTCTCTGTGCAAACCACTTTCAATAAATTCTCATGAACTATGAACTCAAGATCCTTCCCCATTTTGATCGCTCTCCTTAACCTAATCTGTGTCAATGTAAGTGACCTAATTAGAAGTCAAAAAGAATCTCAAGGAAAAAAAGGGTTATAATAATGTTACCTTAATTTGTATAGTATTTTATTGTTTACAAAGCATTTCTGCAATATGATGCCATTCAGTTTTTACAATAGCCTTGTGATGTCATTGGACACATCTATGCCTGGAGGGTAGTCCATATATATGTTATACTACAGTCAATCTTTGTTGATGGGGGGAGGGGGACTAGAAGCTGTAGGGCAGTTGGCAAGAATTAGACCATTGAGGGCTGATATAAAGAGAATGCACGGTGGTTGTCAGGGACTTCTGTTGCTCTCTGATTTAATGCTACAATTCTAGACAGAAAATAAAACATGTCTACAATACCGCATCTACCAATTTCCTCAGCACATGACTTAACCTTTCTAAACTCAGAGAATACAGATGCTGTCCAGATAACTCTCCCTATTGCCATGCAGGACAACTCAACCAAAGATATCTGCCAGACTAGAAAAAGGCCAGCTCTGGGTAGGCTTCCTTTTTAATGGCTCCCTTATCACATCCCTTAAACTTTCAAGTCAGCATAAGGGTGGGATTAATTGATTTATCATCCTACCTCACTTAAATGATAAGGTGGCCAATCAATAAATATCAGTCATAGGCCAGAGACTAAATATGAAAAGTCTTTGCAAACCATTTAATGAAAGGAAATTATACCAGACAGGAAATCTATTTCAAATGGCTGAGAAATTTCCTCAGACTCTCTGCGTTGTGAATAAAAACACAGAATTGGGGGGTTCCAGGAAGTGGCGAATCAGAAGAGAGTAATTCAGATTCTCAATTGATAATCTTGGGAAGAAGCATACCAGTGGGGCTCAAGTCAATGCCATTATAAAATTACCTCGGACTTCTCAGGAGTATCCCTAGCAGCCTTTGAGAAAAATTAAGCCTGCTCAGGGTCCTGAGACTCAAATTCTCACATAGGAGAATGGGAGAAGGACACTAAGACATTATAGGGGTTACATGAGAAAACAAAGTATATGACCAAAATGCATCCAAAAATAACAGCACCTAGAATGTTAATAATAAAGGTACTTTGTACCTTTCTAAGCAATTCACATATGTTACCTCACTTTGTCTCAGAACTATTCTCTCAGAACCATGTCTCAGAAAATGAGACACAGAGAAATATTTAAGAGTTTGCCCATGGACATGTCCAGGACCAGAAGCTGGATCTCTTAATTCCTGACCCAGTATTTTTCCACTAGGCCACGTGTCTTCTCCAATATGTTTCTCCTTATTAACTTAGTCTATATCTGCTGCCTCTGTGGCTTGTGTCATATTATTTACTCTGAATGTTCTCATGTGTTTCATGTTTATCTAAGTCTGGACAGCATTTCTATGGTGTTTAAATATTCTTTGGTATCTAGCCCAACAGCCACAAGGCAGATAGCTTTTGAGGGGGGAAAGAATAAAAATCCACTAAATGCTTCCCAATTTGGAAAACATTCCTGTGAGCTCCCTTATACCTTTAGAATAAAAAAGCGATCAAATCCTAGTACTTTTATGGCTGTTAATGTCAATTGCTAGAATGGTACTAGACAGTATTCTAGATTTCACCAATCATCTCAGAACCAAAGTATCTTACACACACACACATGCACACACGCATACACACATAGAGACAGAGTGCACAGAGTGAATTGAAGAGGATGGGTTCATATCTTAAAAAAATGAAGTCAATCAGTGAGAGAGAAATATATTGGGAGGAGAAAGGGGGAAATGGAATGGGGCAAATTATCTCTCATAAAAGAGGCAAGCAAAAGACTTATTAGTGGAGGGATAAAGAGAGGAGGTGAGAGAAAAACATGAAGCTTACTCTCATCACATTCCACTAAAGGAAGGAATAAAATGCACACTCATTTTGGTATGAAAACCTATCTTACAATACAGGAAAGTGGGGGAATAAGGGGATAAGCAGGGTGGGGGGGATGATGGAAGGGAGGACATGGGGAGGAGGGAGCAATTTGAGGTCAACACTTTTGGGGAGGGACAGGATCAAAAGAGAATAGAAGTAATGGGGGACAGGATAGGATGGAGGGAAATATAGTTAGTCTTATACAACACAACTATTATGGAAGTCATTTGCAAAACTACACAGATTAGGCCTATATTGAATTGCTTGCCTTCCAAAGGGAAGGGGTGGGGAGGGAGGGAGGTAAAGAAATTGGAACTCAAAGTGTTAGGAACAACTGTCGAGTAATGTTCTTGCCACTAGGAAATAAGAAATACAGGTAAAGGGGTATAGAAAGTTATCTGGCCCTACAGGACAAAAGAGAAGATGGAGACAAGGGCAGAGAGGGATGATAGAAGAGAGAGCAGATTGGTCATAGGGGCAATTAGAATTCTTGGTGTTGGGGGGGAGGGGACAAAAGGGGAGAAAATTTGGAACCCAAAATTTTGTTAAAATGGATGTTAAAAGTTAAATAAATAAATTAATAAGAAAAAATAAATAAAAATAAAAATATTTTCAAAAGAAAAAATAAAAGAACCAAAGTATCATTAAATCTTGGAATGGGACACTATCTCAGAAGCCACCTGGCCAACTTTACTCCCAATGCAGAGATTCCTGCCAAAGCAACACTGAGAAATGCCTAACCAGCCTCTATCTCAACACTTTGATGAAAGCGAGCTCCCTACTTTGTAAAGCATCCTGTTCTCTTGTTAGACAAATCTCATTTTTAGGAAGTTTTTTTTTTATTGAGCCAAATTGTTCTCTTTTATTAAGAACTCTGCCTTCTGGGGCCAGACAAGTCCAGTCCTATTTTCTCACATTCCACTCCTTCAACTATCTGAAGCTGCAGTCTGCATTCCTAGAAATTATCTTTCTTCCAGACCAAACATCATCAATTCCCTGAACTATTCCTTATATAAATTTGAACCCCCTTTGCTATGCTAGTTTCCATCCTGGTTGTTCTCTAGGATGTTAATGTCTCTTTAAAATGTGGCACAGAGAATTGTATATAATACTCCTGTTGTGGTATAAACATCACTTAGTACAGGATGACAATTCCCTTCCTTAATTAGGACACCATATTTCTATTTGGATTGGAATTCCAATTTCAAGGAAAGAAATTCCTTCTACTCATACAGATCAGCAACAGTTCTGCAACTTAAAGAATTGCTTGAGACACTGGAAAGTTAAACAACTTGCTGTAAAGGCAACCATACCGGCACACCCAGGATGGCTGCTAGCACAGGTTCTTGGATCCATTTTACTAGGAAAGAGAGCTGTTTAAGGCATCAACAATCTTTTTAAAATACATTCACTAGTTCAAGGGAAAAGTCAGCACCCTGAACTTCAGAGAAAATATAAGCAGAGAAATAAAGACAAACAGACAGGGCTCTATTGCCTGAATCAAAGAAATATTGCTATACATTTACATACATCCCTGGATCGAGAGAGCCTTTACTTCTCAGCAGTTAGGGAGCTCTGAACATACAGCCACTCAGAGTCTCAACCAGGAATCACGAGATCCTTCTCATTAGCTAGCCCCCAAAGCAAAGTACCAACTCAAAGTACAAATACACTCTTCAGAGCCAGAAGGCATCACAATCCTCCTGACTCAGTGCCAAATCAACTTAGTACCAAAAGGTGTGGAAGCCTTCCTACAAGCAAGCTTCCCTTAATGGCCTCCACATGAGGTCTATTAATGGATGAGGAAGATCTTAAATCCCATTAACATTAACACTTGCCCAGGTTCATATATCCAGCATGTATCAAAGGCATGACAAACCCAAATCTTTCTGACTAGCCTTCTAGCAACTATACTGCGAAAGTCACTTAAGCTCTGCTTGCCTCAGTTTCCTCATCTGTAAAATGGAGATAATAATAAGAGTACCCATTTCCCAGGATCAAACGAGTTAATAATTGTAAAACACTTAGTACAATGCCTGGCACACAGCAGGCACTATATAAATATTAACTATTAGTAATATTATTATGTTATTGTTATTATACCACACTCTCATATATACACAAATGATTAGGAATGTAAATATATTCCACCAAATGCAATTAGCTGGTTTCACAAAAATACATTTTTATCTCCCAGAGATAGCTCAAACTCAACATATCCAAATTAGTATTCATTCTCCCCCAACCTACCCCACCCCAAAGCTACCCCTCTTCCAAGTTGCCCTATTACCATCAAAGGTACCACCATCTTTGTGTTCTCCCAGATTCTCAATGTTATCCTAGACTCCTTCCTTTCTCTCACCCCACATGTCTAAGCAGTTGTCCAGTTGGGTCAATTCTACCACCACCATATCTTTCCCATCTGACCCTTTCTCATTACTCACATACCTATCACTTCAGAACAGGTTCTCATCCTATCACCTGAACTACTGCAATCATTCCTTCATTGGTCTCCATGTTTCATTGGTCTTAATTCATCTCTCCTGATCTAATCCATCCTCCACACAGCTTCCATACTGATTTTCCTAAAGCACA